>NC_083467.1:18101501-18401501 GCF_030014155.1 Tachysurus vachellii
TCATTTCAATTTATAATTGCACCTGCAGCTCATCTCACTCACTAAAAGTGCTGATGAAATCAGTTTTGGTGCACCATTAGTGCTGCAGCAGGCTGATTGAGCAACAGGGCATGTCATTATGGTGTGCCTAATGGTCCATAAATGTGGCAGATTTATGTGAACTGTTTGCAGTGTTAATGCTGTTTTGAATTGAATATATCATTGTTTGAAGTGCTACATTCTATAGAACCCACTGCTAAGTCACTGAGTGACAGGGGCATGCTATAATTAATACATATACAGTACCATCTTGCAAAAAGAATATGTAAAAAAGTGCTGTAAAGCTAATATAACTTTAATATACTTTATGAAAATGTTGAAATGAAACATTTATCTGCATAAAATATACTATATAAAGAGCAGTATTTTTTAGCAGCACATAACTAAATAAAGTCAATTTTTGGCATGACAACTATTTAAAAATGCATCAGTAATTTCAAGTATACTTCATGCAATTTTCTGAGAATATTGAACACTACGTATTACTGAGCATCTTGAACAATCTGCTACAGCTCTTCTTAGAGTTTTTGCCTGTTGTTCTAGCTTCTGTTTCTGCAGGTAAGACCTTTTTTTTGTCTAAAAAGTGGTCTACTATGTAACTCATTGCGTTCTTAATTGATATATTTACATTTAAATTTAACATTTACTTCATTCATTCATTTTCTACCGCTTATCCGAACTACCTCGGGTCACGGGGAGCCTGTGCCTATCTCAGGCGTCATCGGGCATCAAGGCAGGATACACCCTGGACGAAGTGCCAACCCATCGCAGGGCACACACACACACTCATTCACTCACGCAATCACACACTATGGACAATTTTCCAGAGATGCCAATCAACCTACCATGCATGTCTTTGGACCGGGGGAGGAAACCGGAGTACCCGGAGGAAACCCCTGAGGCACGGGGAGAACATGCAAACTCCACACACACAAGGTGGAGGCGGGAATCGAACCCACAACCCTGGAGGTGTGAGGCGAACGTGCTAACCACTAAGCCAACTTGCCCCCTTAACATTTACTTTTTCTCATATAAAAAATTTAAATAAAATGACTAATGATCATCATAAAAATAAACATCTTAGTATTAAATTTAGGAAAGGAGCCTGTCTGTTGTCTGTGGAATTAATAAAAGTATTTTTTTTATTATTATTTATACAAGCAGCACTGTTAGATGCTCAATTCCGTATAGCACCAGCTCCAAGATATATTAATTCACATCTTCTGATATGTCATTAGTTTTATAATAAATAGGTACAGATAGCAATGAAAGCATGAGTATGAGTTTAATGTTGACACTTAGATTTTGTATCAAAATGCTTTTGCAGTTTTCAATTTCCATAAGTCATAAAACACTTTACTGCTTCATTCAGGAGAACTCTAGCATCTCTAAGATGAATACATCTGGATTGCTGTTATTGAGAAGTAGCAGTAGCATCAGTAATTCGGCTTTGTGTGATGTCACATGACACCATGATGTTGTCGACTGTTTTGCTATAAAAGAGAAACTATTAAACAGAGCTTTATTCTCGAATTTTTTAAATATATGGCCATTTTCCATCCAGTTCTTTCATTTTAATTGGAATGGAATTGGAATGGAAAATGGGACATTGGTACCAAATACATTGGTAAATGTTTTGCAAAAGGTTTTTATGCTTTACGGATGTAAAAAGGTTAGTTTCATTACAGATGAGATGTGATTAAAAAATAAATTTTTTAAATAAATGATGAACCTATACGAGGAAACCTTGGCTTATTGGTTAGCATGCTTGCCTTGGGGTTAGGGTTTCGATTCTAGCCTCTCCCTTTGTGTGCAGAGTTTGCATGTTCTCCACGTGCTTTAAGGGTTTCCAAAAGCCACTTTGTTTTCCTCAACCAGTCCAAAGACATGCATGCTGATATACATCTGTAAACTCTCCATAGTGTGTGAATGGGTGTGTGAGCATGTGTGCAGTTGTGTCATGTGATGGGTTGACAATTTGTCCAGGGTGTTTATTGCTTTGTGCCCTGAGACCACTAGGATAGGCTTCAGGTTCCGTGTGACACTGAGAACAATAAGCACTATAGTAAATGGATGGACAAACCTAGGTACTTGTTTCAGTACAATATCTAAACATTAACAAAGCCACAGGGGACATTTGTGTGCTGTTTGGACAAAGAAATAATAGCCTTTTTTGATTTTGAACTTACTACGATCTTGACCATGATAAAACAGTTACTTAAGAACAAATGAATGAGCTCCTAATCTATCTGTTACTCTGTGCTGCGCTCAGTAAATTCCATTCTTATTTATAGTCTTTCCTTCAGGAATAACCTTTACATCATTTTCAAGATTTTTACCTGACTGTTAGTTGATGGAATCACAGACATGTTCCCTTTTCTCTTTTATTCTTCAAATTGCAAAAAAATGGATTAAAACCATTTGTGCATTTTTCATTGAACTCTTGTAGGATGCATTTTGCTGACTTTGCTTACCTTGCTATTCATGAATATTAATAAGCAGGCTACAGATGATCATTAATATTCATTATTTGAAATTCAACAATATGGCTGGCTTAAAGGGTGAAAAGGAGCAAAGTATTCTGTTGAAGACATTTTACTTAATGATAATACTTTTTTTCTTTCCTTTTTCTTAATGTTCCCTGTGCTGTAATAAATCTCATGTTTCTGTGGTTAAGTTCAGATGTCATTAATAAAAATGCATTACTAGTGCAGAGTCAGCAAATGTGTGTATTTATGGACCTTTTGGTCTTCCACATGTTCTCGGCAGCTGTGTGTTAGTAGTGTAGTGTGGACGGTAAACTCTCTCTCAGTGCCTGAGCGCACCTGCGCACTGAAGTCTCCCTCATTCTGTCTCAGGCTTTCTAAGAGAACTGTCCAGCTTCAGAACCATGAACCCGAGCGCCGGGGCCACGAACCACTGCCGCAGACACTCCTCCACCGAAAAGGTAGGATAATATTATTATTATAACTAACATTTAAACAAAAAAGTTCTTCATCGTGCTCCAGGACTCGTTTATGTCGTATTGGTTATAGACCAATAAACAACGGCGCACGACGCAGAGTCAATAAAGTTTAGTGAGGAAAAAGTTTGTGCGCTTTCATTAGGAGAAGTGGAAGTGTTTAATTGGGTCTCAGGAGGTTTTTATATATGATTCATTTTTAATCTAAGCTTATTGCTTACAACTAGCTTTTGAAGTGTCTATCAGTGTAAAATAAAAAGGAAAAAAGGTATAAATGCTGTAAATTTATTCTTCCTACCCATTTCTACCAATTTCATTAAACAAGTAATTCATTTCTTGTCTTATTCCTGTAGTATTACACATGCTTTAAAATAATTGCCTTTACAACTTGAAACATTTTAAGCAGATCCTAGGATACACCCTAGTCATATTATAATGTATCGATAACAACCATGGTTTTTGTTTATATTGTTCCACCTGCAATTCCCCACTGTTGTTTAAGTACTATTTAAACTACTAAGATCTTGACCTATATTTTATGACAGACTTAAATCAAGTGTCATTTCTGAAATAGGATCACTGTACTGACATAATAATGGAATACGATCCCAGAGGATGCTACACAGTGCCATCCCTAGACGTTCATTCAGTGATTAATGAAGCAACTCACAAGTCTACTATCCCCATAAGGGGATTTCTTATGCTTTCATTCTCTCTATTTGGCCTAATAACATTCTAGTATTTGTTAAGAAAAAATGTAATTATTGTTTGTCGGTCTCATTAGGATGGGACTGTTTCTGTGGATCTTTGTATCACATAAAATAATAAATCACATAAAACTTCATTAACACTATTTTACAGGTCCTCTGTTCATGTCTGTTTTCCTGTGAACCATCTAAAATGAGATTTCCACGGTATGCGAATTAAATAGCAGAAGGACGAGCAGATGCTTTAAATTTCACAGTAAAAAATGGACCAATAACAAATCTGAAACCTTTCAAATTTCAGGTTTGTTCAATTAACAGTATAATTAACCTTATGACAAGAGAGAGAGGGAGGGAAAGAGGGAGGGAGAGAGATAGAATCCTATTGGATACTTACAAAAGTACAATAAAAGGCAGAAGAGCTTCACACTGTTAGTATGATGGAAAAAATTCACAATCCAATTATTCTGGTTTAATAAATTCTTAATAGTTATCAGGACTTTAAACCAACCACCATTCAGATTTTCATTCATTTTGCTACTGTAGATGTAAGCTTTCAGAGCAAGGATATTACCATTTGAAATGTTATCTTTACTTTTAAATTGTGCATGGAGTTAGACAAACAGTGTTCATTTTAACTGCAGCATGCCGTATTGTGAATCCTTCTAGCGTAAATTACTGAACTCATGCATGCTAATTTTGGTTAAAACATTTTTTTTTTTTCACTTTTTCTACTTTAGTACAGTTTTTTGCAGTTTTCAAATGATTCTCTGAATATATATTTATGAAACATTTTGAAATAAAAGAATAGTTATAGATTGCATACATTAACAGATTGTACATTTTTTTTTTTGTTCAGTTTTATGGATTTCTTAAATTCACAAATATCAGTAGAAGTGAGAGGATAATTGGCATGCGACACACAGATAAGCTCTGAATCAGCCCTACCAAAAACTACAGAAAAATGCTGCTCAATGTGCGGGTTGCAGCAGACAGGCAGAACAGATGAGCAGCCATCTGAGTATTCTATATTGACCTATAACACTAAACAGCACCTGTGGGATGATATGGATCACAACTACAGCTGCTTCTGCAGGAACATGAAGGCACATCCCAGCTGCATATTCACAGGATCAGTGACTTGGTGTGTCAGGAAAGCACAAGCACTGTAGTGCTGTAGTGGAAGATGTGTACGAATTCATGTGGTACACGGCCTTACCACAAAAGATGTGCATGAATTTGAATGAGCATTAAAAGATGTGCATGAATTTGAATGAGCATAATGATGAGCTTGGATATTGCTTGATTTCCTACACAGCTACAGCCACTCTAAACCTGCTGTCATAAAAATGGAGTGGTGCAAATTTTAATAGTTTAATAAATGTTAATATTTACAGTGTACAGCCTGAAACAAACTTGTGGTTTTCACTGCAAAATGCTGTAAAGACACGATAACTTATAAACACGACCTGTAGAAATGCTGTTGCTCTCACAATCACTCTCCTCACACAAAGTCCATCTCTCTCTAATGCATTAATGTTTCAGTTTTAAAACGGATGGATCAATCTACTACACAGATAGCAATAAGAGTGTGAATTTGAGTTTAATGTGGAAACTTGATTTGGGGATCAAATGCTTTTGCAATCTGTAATTTTGTAATATTGACAGAAAACATTTTATTGGTTCATTCAGCAGATCTCCAGCATCACTTCTGTCAACTGAAGCAGGATTATTAATTACTTTATACAAATATTTAATGTACATCATATCAACGATTATACAACTGACATACAGTAAGCGTTTTCTGGAAATGAGCCAAATGAGGAGTGGCTGAAAGATTAAACGTTTGTTGTTGCTTTAAAATAGTGCAGTCTTTGTTTCGTTCTAGTGTATCTTTGTGTGCTTTAATGGTCAGTGCAACATACAGCACTAACTACCCACACACACACATGCTTGGGAATGGTGGAGAGGTTTGATGGTGCTGTTAGACATAAGAGAATAAAAATAAATGTTTATGATTGTAATGTATTAGACTTCATTTCCAGTGTGTTTAACCTTCCCAGTTTAATTTGAAAAGTAAAAATAAACTGGTGTCAGTCCCATCACCATCACTTCTGAAGTTCACCATCAGCACACAAATATATAAGTCAGCGAGTGTGCTGCTACAGTATGGGTATGATTACAGTGTGTTATTATGTGATTGCTTGATTGTATGATTGTACAACTGTGTGATTATAGGAAGGTATGAGTCACACACGCGCACCAAGCCAATTCATAGCAGTGCATCATGGACAGGATCTTAGAGAGAAAGCCCCAGAGAACAGAGATTGGCCTACTTTTTACTGTGTGATTTATTCATATTAAAAGCAGCAGGGTTGTTTCTTGAGACTACATATAAAATGCTTCAAAATAAGGTATCTGAGAAAGCAAGAGGCTTTCCAAAAGAGAGAATATGGTACTGAGAGAGAAGAGTAATTTGCTCTTGTCTTTCTTCAGTCACATCCCTTTGCTGAGTCCCTGCAGGAAAGTTGCATGGGAAATGGATACATAAGTGGATAGAAAGATACGGTATAGCACTTTAGTCATAAACTCTGTTGTGTTTTATTGTCTTGGTCATCAGATGTCATGCTTTATCTTGAGTTTTAGGGGGCTGTGTTTTAGTGAGATGATCTCTGCTGATCAGAGAGACCTAAAAACTTAATCTAAATATTATTGTACAGATTGAAGGTTTATACGTCTTAGCGAGCATTGTAATACTAGAACCTGGACTCAGTCTACACACACACACACACACACACACACACACAAACACACACACACATACACACACACACACACACACACACACACACACACACACACACACACACACACACACACACACACACACACACGTTAGCATCACTTCACTTTACATTAACTCCACATGAGGTCCTTTACCACGCAATATGCCCCATGAGCTGCCATCAGTTCAGAGTTCAGTGTATTGATGTGTGAGAGTGTATGCGTAGGTTTGAGTTAAGTGTAATAACTAATGAAATATATACATATCTATCTCAGTTTCAGCTGCTAAGGCCATGATTTTAACATAACTCAAAAATATGTATCTCTAGTTGCTTCATATGTGTATGTAATATATGAAAAAACATCTGTTGAGCAAAATAAAGGAGCTGCTACAACATTTTAGGGTATGCGCTATAGATGATACATTTCTAATTTTATTTGATAGTGGTAGAAAAGCAAGCATGCGAACACATGCAGAGATGTCCTAACATCAAGTGACTCACATGATGACGTCTTTGGAATAAACACAGCTGTTATTATGCTATTGTCTTCTCTTTTAAAACTGGTGATGGCCTCCTCAGATCTCTTTTAGCTTTTATACATTCCCATCACATTTTCTAATGAAATGCTGTAACTCATACACTAACTTCACTACCTTTGAGTTGGCTTACCTTTGGGTTATCTCTGTGAACCTGCTCATTAAGCAGCACTCAAGCCTCATTCTCACTGTCAGGTAGAGTTAACATTATCCTCTCGATGTGTTCTACAGCCTGTGCTGTCTAGCTGATCAGCATGTCTATGGCTATGTGCTGCTAGCGTGGTTGAGGTGTAACTCACAGCTCTGGTGGAGTCATTTTTTCTTCCACAGACCCCAAAATATTGAGGGTTGGTTTTCCACCATTTTTCCCCCAATACACAAGCCATTTTTGCAAGACTTAAACTTGTGCAAGCCTAAATCTAAGTCTGTATCATAGTTGATAAGCATCAGCTATGTGTTCACTCGATTTGACAGTGACTATTTTTAAGGATGCAGTGTGTGTCTTTGCTGTGTGTGGTGATACTGATGCGGAAATGACAATCTCGGTTCGATTTACACCCTGAGTCGAATCTGACTCGACAACTGATTAGCATAACAAGAAGCCCAGAAAGCAACCTGAGTTACTTCCTGGGCAAGTGAATTCCATGGTGACAGACATCGCTCAGCAAAGTCAATGGTGAGGAGCTGAAACTGCACAACTCAGAGAACCTATATGATTTTGCATTGTGTATTGCAAGCACTGGCAATGTAGTAGCCATTTTCCTTTTCATATTTAAACAATCACACCAGTCTTGAGATGCTGAAACCTCTGTGAGGAGCTGATAAACACCTTACTTCTGTAGATGTGGGCTAACTTTATTTTACAGTGGAGTACAGCATTCACTGTGCAGTAAGTACATCAGTGGATCCTGTCACAGGGATACAAACTCCATTTGTTTTATTGGTTGTCCTTAACATTCATGGGTCTCTGGGCCATGTTGATATCAGACCTGTGCTCTTAATGTCTCAATAATAATTGTTCTCTCTGTGATAGACGTATGATCACAAAGGTTAGCCTTTAAAAATAAAGGATTTCTAAAATAACAAATTTGAAAGCCGTGGCTGATTTTTCAGGAAATCAAATGCAATCCCTGAAGCTGCACTTGGCATTTCAGTATCTGTGTGTATTTCAGTATTAACCCCATGGGCAGAGCTGATAACCAGTGTCTGTAACTGAAAATAGACATCTATCAGATGTATGTCCTTTTAGTGTTCTCTCTCTCTCTCTCTCTCTCTCTCTCTCTCTCTCTCTCTCTCTCTCTCTCTCTCTCTCTCTCTCTCTCTCTCTCTCTCTCTCTCTCTCTCTCTCTCTCTCTTGTCCTGATTTCTAGCCTTATCAGGCTATTGTTTATTTCACAAAGGACATGTATTTTGTAGCATTTTCCTAAGTCACTGAATACTGAGAACACTGATTGGGAAGGTTGGGAGTGCTGCTTTTTGTTAAGCACTGCCTTCTAGTGGTGAGGTCTTGGTCACACAGCTAGTGATGTGAACAGGTTTTTTTTTTTTTTTTCTTTTTCATTAACTGAATGTTTTAAAATATCAATATAATTTATCCTGGAACAAACAAGAGTGAAGCAAAAATATATAATTTATGATTTTTTTTTTAAGTAAGTTATTATTTTACAGTAAGCTATTGCATTATTCCACCTTCACAAATGTTTTAATATTTTATTAGAATGGAATAAATGTGTTAGTAAAATCCTGTTAGAATAAAAATAGTATATTTTTGAAAGCTCCTCAATAACATATATGCAGTTCTGCAGATCTGTTACAACATACTTTTTTTCATTCCTTTTCAGACACAACCCAAATTAAATGTTCATATCACAAAGTCACAAAGACTTACAAAAAAAAATGTATGACTTTCTGATCATTAAAAATGCATCGACAAATGTTTGCATAATAAAATCAGAAGGTGAAGCACTAGAGGGCAGTAAGATATAACAGAACTACCGGAGGCACACAGACATACAGTAATAAAGCACACATGCACATATGCTACACAAACATACATGCATATTATGTGTGTGTGTGTGTGTGTGTGTGTGTGTGTGTGCGTGTATGTGTGTTTATGTGTGTGTAGCATGTATCACTGTGTTTAAACAATCAATGTAAATATATTCATCACTCAACAGGCAACAAGGGATTAGAAACACTTAATTAATGCAACACATTAAACATACACACACACACACACACACACAAGACTCGGATATAAATGTAGACAATTAATTCAATTCACAGTAAGGGCCTTGAAGCACTATGTTGTGAAAAAGAACGAGATGGTTTATATATTAAGAACCAGGACACCTCAGGAGTTACACAACTGTACTATCTGGTCAGTGGCTAGAGCTCACGATGAATGTTTAACACCTTGAAATATTTATAGAACTTGATGATCACACTTAACAGTTTTCAGGTTCTTATGATCAGAAGACAATAGAAGATATATCTCTCTTCTTCTCTTATGGGTATAGAGTGTTATATTATTCAAAGTGTCAAAACCTTTAAGGATCCTATTCAATGCTGAGTTCACTGAGGGTTGATATCAATGACTTCTTCTGTGTGAAACACACTCTAAACTATAGCATGGCATGTACCCAATGATATTTGGTTATTTCTGGGCAGATTTCCATGAATGAGATTTTTCATGTCCCTATACTACCTTGCACATAGCAGTAAATGAAAACTATCTATATACTGTACTTAGCAAAACCTCTCTGTTTACAGTTGGTCTTTTTGAGTCTTTTTGAGAATTTTGCTCTTCAACATCTGCTGTGAGATTTTTTTATTTTTAGTTTTCCTTGCTCTGTGTGTTATCTTCTGTTAAACACAGTATGCATGTGACGTACAACATGCATATGGTTCTCTACGCTATTAAACATGGCTCTCAAGGTTAACATTCTATATTAAAACACATCTATTATTTTAAAGTAGGTGTGTCCAATCTTATCCAGAAAGAGCCGGTGTGGGTATAAGTTTTCATTCCAACCATGCAGAAGTCACACCTCATAGTATTTTGAAATTCATGGTCAGCTGATTAAATGTGTGGAATCAGGTGTGGCTCCTGCTTGATTGGAAGGAAAACCTGCCCCCAAACTGGCCCTTTGCAGATAAGAATGCACAAGCCTGCTTTATGTATTATGTATATATTATTTAAATATATTCATTTAAAAGTGTATCTACCTTCAACTCCTTTAGCTTGATGTTGATAAATTTGATAGTGATAGATGAAGTTAATCAAAGTTTGAATGCTTGGTAATATTAGATACACAATTAGAGCTCATTTCACTTACTATGCTAGCAAACTAAAAAACAATTAACTTGACTAACGCAAGCTATCCAGACTAACATGAACTGTATCCCATTTTCATTTTACATAATATTGGGCCGGCACTGTTCTCCCACTTTGACTAGAACGTTCCAGTAGGTGGATTTACTTTGCTAAAGCGACTTCTAGCTGTGAAATTGTGTTCCAGGAGGAACAATTAAAAAGGACACTGAGCTTTAAAGGCGGTTTAGCTGTCTTCTGTCTTAAATTCATTAACACTGGGTTAACATAATATGACATGATCCAGCAAAATGACATGGCCTCCTCAACAGAGCAATGAGGTACATTAGCCAGGACTTTTTTTTTTTTTGAGTTAGCTTTGTGTCATTGAAACAAAGACATTCAACTCTGTCTGATAACATCCACTGATTAAATCTACAGAAAGAGATTTTCCGAGATACATTCAATTGAACAATGCAGTTAGGAGGGTTACATTGTAGACAAAGCAAAATCTGTTAAAAAAAAACATCATCTTGGAGAAAAATCTCTGTTTCAGAATATGTGTAATAGATCTTTGTGTCTTAAATGTTCAAAACAAGAGACAGTGAGACAGGAACAGCGAGAGAGAGAGAGAGAGAGAGCGATTAAAGGAGTTTGAAAGTCAAACATATGAAAGCTGTCTGATTTCTCTGTCATGAGGGGGAGATGTTGGCTCTGCTCTTCCTTGCTTCAGTCATTTCCCTTTAAATCTTTAATGAAACAAAAAGTCGCATATTTGAATGTGTTTCACTTATCACTTATAAGTGAGTGACTTGCATTGCTTACTGCTGAAACGAAAGACTACTGCATTTCTAAGTAATGCATATTTTAACATTCTATCCAGAATTAAAAGCTTGTTTTTGATAAAGAGCACCGCTAAAAGTAATTATTGCGATCTTTCTACTGCAGAATAAGCATTAATGAATGCTTGCATGTAGCAACACTTCTGCAAATATTTTTTCCTTGATGGTCTTTCGCACTAAATAATATGTTAATCTTACTTGAAGTAGTACTTGACGTTTTACTTTCATTATGTGCCAGTTGCTGAAGATTTACATGTTTGTGGTAAAACAAGGAAAATGTAAGAAATACTCTGAGCGCTAAATATGTTTACTCTTTCCCTTAACTTCAAAACATGGCTTTCTAGACTTAATTAGCCTAGTAATCAATTAGTTTATGCTTTTAAGGCAGTCTAATTAGATTATATATAAAATGTTTGATAAACATGGAAATTAGTTGAACTATATGAACAGATGGGCTACTAAAATATGTTTTTTTTTGTGCATATTATTTTTCATTTCAAGATCTGTTCTGATGGAATATTTAAAAAACACATTTTTTTCCTTGGGCTATTTGTTATTGAAACAACAACTTCCTCTAATCGTGGAGTCAATTAACGATCTAAAATCACTGACACTGAAATTGTATAAAAACAGCACTTTTCAAACTCAACACAAAAACACAAAATATACCTATGCCTTTAAAAAAAATGGTAAAACGATTATTCATGTAAAACCAGTCTCGCAGTGCATCCTGAATTAGAGGCAACTTTCATTGTCATCTGCACAAGCACGCACACAACTGCTTTGCATTACACCTGTATTTCTATTTTCTGTTAAACTCCATTAAATAATGAATGTATAGGCTAAAATGCAAAAATTTGTTTACCAAGACAGAGTGTATAACTAGGCAATAATGTTGTCTTCCGTTACACAACATATAAGTATGTCCCAGTAACTTTGCTACACAAAAGTAGTGCATACTATAAGTGCATAGTATTAGTTGGTGATTTGGAATGCAGCAACAGACAGTCTACATCCCCAGAACAGGAGAACCAGATCCCAAATCATATGCTGTGGTCTTTACAATCACCAGATCCCAACTGAAATGAACACATGGAGATTTTGGCTCCATATGTTAGCTTGCCACCATTGATATCATCACAACAAAACTACTTCTGCAGCAGAATTATTTTTTGTTTGGATTATAAACCGCTGGATATGGCATTTAAAAATGTCTTAAGGCAATATAAAATAGCACAATGACATGCCCACATCAATAAGTCCAGATAAATGCAAAGTACACAAAACCCAATCCTAGAAGTGTTTGCCCCATTTCCCATAGTAAACCAATGTACTAGCAAAGGGACATGATAGGCTCTAAAATTTTATGAT
The DNA here is from genome assembly GCF_030014155.1 of Tachysurus vachellii. Lineage (NCBI taxonomy): Eukaryota > Metazoa > Chordata > Actinopteri > Siluriformes > Bagridae > Tachysurus > Tachysurus vachellii. The sequence continues at coordinate 18,114,055 of NC_083467.1, forward strand.
GCAGTAACACCTCTAGGCAACTTTTTATATCTAACTCCCATGTGATTTCTTAAAAGAATGCTGCAAAACTGCTGCAGAAACATTTTCACACATTCTCAGTCCCAAATTAATTTTCACAAGTGGCTATAAGTACAAACACCTTTTGTTTAGGCTGACTTGAAGTGCTCCTATCTGGGCTTCACAACATGCTACTCAGAGTCGTCAGCATGGCGGTTTGGCTTTAGGGGGACTGTGTGAGATAAAACAACAGCAGATATTAAATCTTAGTCTCAGTCAGGCCACACTGCACTAGTAGTGAGGACCAGAAAAAGCCAGGTCTGAGGTCAACATGGTTTTATAATTCATAACTTCATCGCTACAACATCAATTTTCATATACCTTTACTAAGTGATATATAAGAGAAAGTTAAGGTTTGTGCAGAGATAACATTGTAACTTTTTCTTATGATCTCTCTCTCTCTCTCTCTCTCTCTCTCTCTCTCCACACACACACACACACACACACACACACACACACACACACTCACACACGCTGATAAAAGCAGAGTATCATCAATCTGTACTTCAGCTAATAGACAGACACAGGCTACAAATGACATTTCCAGCATTAAAGCTTTCTAAGGCTAATCTGGTAATAATGAAACAAAGTGCAATTAATGAACAGAATAAAAAATCAATGCATCATATTACACTATTCAAGTCTTAAAATGCATTCATTGACTCTGGAGACACAACATGGTAGCTCATACAGTAGCTGTAGCATTTTCTATGAAGGTCATATTTATAATGAACTATGAACATATTCATATCAGCTTGCATTCATAAGGCATTAGATATTTTAATAGTTAGCCTACACAGATGCATTACACTATATAACTATCTTTATTACAGATCACACATACTCCAATACCAATGAAATCTGTGTTAACCTCTGTATAGAACCTGTAAATCACAATACCTGTTTTGAATTATTTTATTTTATTTATTTTTTTTAGCTAATAAATTTTACCAGAGAATTTACTGGGAAATTGCACTGCAAAACTACAAAATCTGAAAAATCTATGTCAAATTTGTGTAATGTGCCAATGCCATATAATTTTACTTGTAATGCATTCTGTTAACAATTTATAACTGTTTTATAATCATTATAACCTATACAATGCAATGTCATTTCAGTAATAACAATATTAGTATGTATAAGGCCTAATGGGTGCATTATAATATTATGAATATGTCCATAGGTCATCCTGTACAGTATATGGCCTGAAAATGTTACTCTCATGTTTGTCATCAGAGCCCTGTACTGTATATAGCTCAAGATGAGGGGCTTCCTTGCATGGAGAATGCTGTGTCCACAGCAGTGTTGAGGGATTTCCAGGCTGATAATAGCTAAGAGTTGATCCACAACTGTGTTCAGATCTGGCCACAATAGTGTCCAAAAACAAGTCAACAGTGTCAGCTAAAGGCTCTCAACTAGCATGAAATGCACATTTTTACACTTTATTGCTGGAATGCTTGGGTCATATTTAACATTAGTTTATGTAGATGTAAAGGATATGTTCAGACTCACAAAGTATCTTTAGCCTGGTTTTTTAAACTGCCTCTTCACTTATTGCCACTGATTGGACCATTAGACATCTCTACAGAATATGTGTGTGTGTGCGTGCATGCGTGCGCACGTTCGTGTGTGTGAACAATAATGATAAGCACTCATGCAGTCGCTGAAAGTGATAACTTATTCTGGGTGGCCAGGCTGCAGTACTTCCTGCCTACAACCTGAGACGAATGGATCATAGACTGTGGAGTATAATCCGACTGCCAATCATGCAGATGGAGCAGAAGAACGTGACTGTGATGATTACATTCATGAGAAAGGTTCTCAGATGAGCTTTTATTCCTTCCTCAGTCATACTTTCCCACAGGTACTGAAATGAGTACTTTCAGTCAAACCTAAACCATCTCCATTCCCAGACTCTGATCTCTCTTTAGTTCTCTCACTCACTGATCACACACTGACTGCAGTAGTGATCACATATCATGCATTAATGATTAAAGATGACCTTACAGAAAAGTGCTAAGAAAAAATTAGTTTTTGTATGTGAATATGCAAGTGTATGACTATGTAATGATTCCAGTTGAACAATTTCAGTTAAACATAAACCTAAACTAGCAAAATAAATAAATAAACAAACACCTTAGAGCTGAAGTTAGCAATCTGTGCAGACTTGCTTTGTGGGTCTGTGTGCAGTATGATTTCTAAACAGAATGATGATGATATGGTAATGTGAAAGACTGACAGCTGGTTAGTTATAAGAGAGAGAGCGCGAGAGAGAGAGAGAGAGAGAGAGAGAGAGCGAGAGAGAGATACAGAGAGAAACCATATTTTCTATACTATGGCCATAATTTCCTACATACAGTGCTGCCAATAAAGCTTTTGTGAATTGAATTGATTTGAATTGAATAAGGAAAGAGTGACAGAGGGAACGGGAGATGTGTGGCCTCAGAGAACGTTGACATTATGAATGCTCTAAAAGCAAAATAAACCAGCAGGGCATCTCACAACTTGTTATATTCTCAAACATTTCAGTTTCTCTGACAGCCACCTACCAGTGTGTGTACAGCACAACACAATGCATGTGAAACACACAGCTCCAGGAAACATTGCTCCTGAAACAGAATTGAATGTGTATAGTTGTTATCGGTCTATGGACATTCACTGGAATAAACTGATTTTATGAAATAATAAATATTTAATAATTACTATTAAGTACTATTAGTCATTTTAATGCTTAGTTGCATAGTGCATCATCTGATAATAACCTTAAAATAAATACTATTCCTGGAGTCATTAAGTACTACTGTGTGTACAAACTGTATCAACATAATATTCATATTTGAAATATTACATATGAATATCATTTCACTTACTTTATTAAATATAACTGTATCATTCACAAAGAACTGCACATATACCCACAATGATTAGAGTACCACTACGTATATATGCACAGTAGTTTTCAAATACAGTAAGTTATAATGTACTTGAATACCAGTATGCACATTATGCACCATAACATAGAATTATTGCATCATTATTTATTAAACACTCGATACTTGTAATAATATGCTATCAAGGATTGTATTGCACCTAATTGGGTAATTATGTCACACGCTTTTTATGTTTTCTATTACACAATATGTAATGACGTAAATAATAATCTAAATCTAATGAGAGGGTAGGGAGCAGAAAATGCTCTCAGTTTTGTGATGCTCATTTCATTGCCTGAACATGCAACTGAGGATAAGGATGATAAAAGAATTTCACAAGGGTGCATTGAAACCCAGAATAACATTCAGTAGCATCCTCAGTATGCTCGCTTCTCTCTTGCCAGATGGTTTATATATTAAGAAACATGACACCTCAGAGTTACAGAATTGCTCTACTGGGTCAGTGGCTAGACCTCAAGATGAACCAGTGTCGGCGCCACGAGCGGGCCCTGGGGGGCGTGGCCCGGCCACTTGAGTCACTGTGCCCCCTTACTTCTCAAAATAATAACGAACTTAATAATTTAAAAAAATGTTTTACAAATTACTTTTATTATACCATGAATACTGGTTAAAGAATAAAGAGTATAAGTTAATTAAAAAAATAATAATTGTACTAACCCATAATGCAGTGCTAACATAGTCAGCCAATTACATTCACGCTGCCACTACGTCAGTAACGTAAATCAGTAGGCTAAATGGTCAGTGAAATCGTTATTCTAAAGTTTGCGAAGTTCGTCTGAAAACATCTACTAAAACATTGTTTTAATTCAAAAAATCTTTAACAATGGATATAGGAAAATGGCTCGCCAGCTCAACAGAGAAAACAGCTCAACGGTTCAGTTCAAGTATGACTAACACCCGTTGACACGTTTAATATTTTATTATGTTTATTGAAGTTTAATAATAGTAATAGTATGTGAACGAGATAGGCCCCCCCAGTTAAACATGAGGCCCCCTCATTCTCTATTCTCTGGCGCCGACACTGAGATGAACGCATAACACCTTGAAGTATTTATAGTCCTTGATGATTGAACTTAACACTAACTCTTGTTATCAGTTTATCTCTCAAGACTAAAGACTCTCAAGACTTTTCAAGACTCTCTCTCTCTCTCTCTCTCTCTCTCTCTCTCTCTATTACTGTGACTCTTTTATGTTAATACTTGTTAACCTCAGTAAAAATGTGGTACAAGATCTGAAGAAATTTCTCATTTTTTTGCAATATATAATAATTACCAACACAGGTTTATTAAATTTCACTGAATTAGTAGTTGTTACTACTTTAAAAGAAATACAAAATACTGCTGTTTCTTTTGATTTACATACAGTAGCTTGTGTTCTGTATTGGGTTGATATTTAGAAAGGGAAATAAATTGAACATTACATTTTGTGTTGCTTATTTTTTAGATGATCATAATCCACAATTTATAGTTTTATTCGAGAGAGAACACTGATAACATGGCAGAGGAATCTTGGAGAGATGAAGGTACACTAGATTACGAAGGAGAGGAGATGGGAAAGGCCAGCGGAGGAAAGAGTGTAAAGAAAAGAAGTGGACATGCAGACACACAAACACACACATTCTGATGAAGATCATTGGAGGTCAATTGTAGGAGATGAGACTATTCTGGGGGTATACAGTAAGTCACGTGTTAGAGCGATATTGCTGTCTTTAGAGAGGTCAAAATAACACTACTGCCCTGCAGAGAGACAGAGAGGGAGTGTGTATGTGTGTATCAGGGAACAGAGAGTCATTGCTCAATGTGACAGGCACTCCCGGCAAGGAGTAAATGCACTATTTTAACCTTTATCATGACTAGGACACACACACACACACACACACACACACACACACACACACACACACACACTGCTGTTAAGGACAAGTGCTTCAGCAGGTAAAGCCAAAAAGAGGACATTATTGCGGAGGTGGCATTTCCAGCCCTAGGTTTAACTGCACTGCTGTAATCTGTGTTTTTTAAGACATTTTTCAATAGCACTCATCTTTAGCATAGGGAATGAGAGAGAGAGAGAAGGAAAATAAGCAAGAGAGAGAGAATGAGAGAGAGAGACGTAGGTTGTTTATTTATGAATTCTGTTCCATAATGAAAGACTCTGTGGTGCTGCAGCAGTTCTGAGATCAGCAGATGGCTGTACCGCTGCCCGCAGGGTTTGCTCTGGAGGATGGATTATTCATCATCCCTTTCTGCCATCACTAATATAATCTCCCCAACCAGCTAAAAGCACACACAAAGCTAATAACACAGTGCCTCTAACCCACAACTCTAATAACACAGAATGGTAAATAAACCCAACTCAACCGAATAAAGCCATTTATCATCATTTATATTGTTTTGCAGGATAATTGAATTTTTTGGTAAGACTTCGATTCATGTTAAAATATTCATGTTACAGGGTTTTTCGGTATTAGAGGGGGCTTTTTGGATTTTTACACTGCATGTATTCATACATTCTACTGAGCTGAAAGTCTTGTGTTCAAACAAAACCCTACAGTGTGTCTCATCTTTGAGTGCCAGTGATCCAAACTGCTTACTTCTCTCCAACCTTATTTTGGTACAAACTGCCCAAGGTCTTCTTGCATTCTAGTGAATATTTAATATACACAAGAACACAGTCCATAAAAAAGAAAATGAATAATTATATAACATTATAAGAGTGCACAATGAGCTCAGAGAGCCCACACAGCCGAAACAGTGTTAACTCCTACACACTACATTAGAGAAAAATGTATCTGCACTGTCCATAAATGTAAGTGTTAAAAGCTTTTTAATTTTGCTGGACAAACTCCATCACATCTGACACCTTAAAGTGCTTTTAGCTGCTTCATAGCATTCATAGCATGTTATTAGTATCAGTAACCCATTTATACTGTATATACTGCAGTGTTACACCTTTTACAAAGCATATAAAAATTCTACTTGCTGTACGTTAAATTATATAAGCAATCATAAGTGATTGTTTTCAGAAACAATTTTGCAATACTTTGAGATGGTCTCCTTAAAAAAATATCTGCTTATGAATTATTTATATTAACTGGTGATTAAACAGATTATAAAAATATAAAAGCATACATAAGCAAAGAATATAAAAACAGATCATGTGGAACATCAAAATCCACCCAATCAGGATGAGTAAGCATTTCTTCTACCTGTTTATCACAGTAAATTCATAATGCTTTCCAAAAGGGTTGTGGCTTTAAAGGGAACACTGATGGTACACATCCACCTTCAACTGTGCAGCACATTATTCTCAGTAGAGTTCTGGAGCATTGATGTATGATGGTTGCTGAATGGTGAAATTTGTCTGGCCAAAAAGTGATAAAAGTCCAATAATTTTTATTTATTTATTTATTTTTTTTTTTTTTTAACAAATAATTGCATCATGAGAGATCAGCAGGGAAGAGTTTTTAATTTGTCATAACCAAATCTTTGTAAAGGTCATGGAATTTCTTGGCAACTGGTTACTGCATAAGTGGAGGGACTGTGTTTTTTATTATTAAAATTATTATATGTAACTGCTATCTATGTGTTACTTCGCCCATTATCACAAATAATACCTTTACAAATATGCTGTATACTGTTTTACAGGACCACAACCCCAAGGTCTCACACCTAGGGGTTTAATTCTGAGCTTGACTTTCTCTTTAAAGTTTTATGTGTCCAAATGAGTTTCCTTTAGGTTCCCAAAACACCCTGGTGGCAGTGATAAATGAATTGTCCTTCAGTATGAATATATGAATGTGTCCAAGGTTTTCTGAGACTGACAAGTGTCCCCTAGTGACCCTTTCTGATCTCTCACATGTGCTTGTTGAACAGCCCATTCCATATTTAGTCTTGCCTTTCTGTTATAACAACCTCTGATCTTCTGGAAAAGCTTTGTATTAGATTTTGTTATATAGTTGTCTATTAAGCCACAAAACCAGTAGTGACATCAGGCATGGATGCAAAAAGGGCATGATGGGAGATGTTTGGGTCACTAATTCCAGTGAAAAGAAATCTTAAATCTACAGCATACAAAGACATTTGTGTGCTACCACCTTTGTGGCAACAGTTTGGGGATGGTTGGGTGACCACAAACATTTGTACATATGGTGTACTTTAGATTTCTCCATCTTCATACTGTAAGATAATGTGTTATTGTTAAGGATCATCTCAGTCCCAGACTTTATCCAGTGACCCAGTGATCCTTGTTTTTTCCAATCACAGCCATTCATAGTGTCACGGCCGTGGGATAAAAATGGACCCAAATGCAGGACAGCTAAACAGAACAGGATTTATTAACTAAAAAAACCACGAAACAGGACGTAGACAACAGCAGACAAGGACAACAGAGGATTCCGCGCTGCACAAGGCAACGGGGATCAAATAAATAGACAAGACAATCAGAAACATGAGGAACAGGTGTGCAGAAATGGGCAGGAAGAGACAAGGGCGGGGCAGACACGTGAACAAGGAACATAAACAAAAGGCACATGGCCAAAGTCCGGGCAGAGTCCTGACACATAGTGTTTTACTCTGTTTGTAACAGTTGGTATAAACTTTCAAGTTTCCCACATCCGGTATAGACACATAACAAATTAAAGTTGCGGCCTCCGTCCTAATTTGCTGCTTATAAGATTAGGTACATCGTGGTGAATGTGGAAAAGGAAAAACTTTTTATTTGAGTGTGGAAGAATGGAAGCCCACACTAATAAAACATGACGGCAGAGCTGCTAGAGTCAGTTTGTGTAGAATGAGAGACAAGCAGACGAGTGTCAGCTAACTTTCTCAATACTAATTCCTCAGAACTGACAAACTCCCTCCCTCCCTCCCTACCTCCCTCCCTCCATCTCTCTCTCTCTCTCTCTCTCTCTCTCTCTCACACACACACACTCTCTCTATCTCTGTGAGTGCAGGATCTGGGAGATGGAGTTTTCGAGAGAAACTGGAAAGGGATCGGCATCTCTCTGCTGGTGATTCTGGTGGTGCTGTCTCTGATTAGCCTCTCCATCTTCTTCCTTTCTAAAGGTTTCTTAATTGGTTTAATTACACACACACACACACGCACACACACACACACACACACGCACACACGCACACATGTAAAGAAAAGTAATATAGCTGAAAGGATTCTTTTTGCTTCAAGGTTTTATATGTATGAATAGCATTAATTAGGTGCATTACTAAGTATGTCAATGAAAGGTCCTAACATGTAGTGTGTGTTTTATATTTGGACTCAGATGATGGAAGTAAAGCTCTGAAATCTCATCTGACCTTGGACGACCTTTTCCTTAAAGACTTTCAGGTTCAAGCCCCCGAGGTGCAGTGGATCAGTGGTGAGTGACCTCTATTTCATGTTGGTTTGTTTTTATCAATGTGTGTGTGTGTGTCTGTGTGTGTGTGTGTGTGTGTGTGTGTGTGTGTGTGTGTGTGTGTGTGTGTGTGTGTGTGTGTGCATCTTCAGACCAGTCTTTGGGTCTTTGTCTAAATCAGCCATCATAAACATCCTCCATCTGCTGCCACTATCAATCATGGACCACAGGGTATTCACACACACACACACACACACACACACACACACACACACACACACACACACACACATACACACACATGCACACACAGAAGAAGAGAGATGAGTCCAGATGTGTGGTGTAATTATCAGATCTCCAGACAGCTCGTGTCAGTGCTGAAGAATGGATCTGTCAGATGCACAGAGACAGGAGGCGTGGGATGAAAGGAGCTCGAAAGAAATAAATAAAAGCGGAGACAGATAGATAGACATACACAAAACCCCTATAGAAATATTTTCATGCTGCACAATTGAATTGCCTAATGTCAGAAATAAATAAGACCTACGTTTATATTTTTCAAGGATTTATGATAGAAGATTTTCTTTGATCTATGCTCTGAAGGTTTTTCAGTAATTTCAAGCTCTGCACATGCATGTAACAGGTGATGATTGCTGAATGTAACACTGACATTTTTCAAGCGTCATAAGGAGACATTTCTAGAAAACATGATAAAATATTAACGGAAATAAATATTAGATGAGGACAGTATGAGTGGGAAGGTTACATGGAGGATGTGAATTAAACTAATTATAAGATTTATTTCTACAAACTCAAAACACAAGTCCTTTCCTGTTTTGTCAGCCAGTCACATGACCAACAGTAACCTAGTGATATTTATCATTCACTCAACAGTATAAAGATTGCATTTTATTTTAATTTTGACCATTTGGCTCAATTTTCTACGGAAAACTTATGCTGTGGTCGATTGGGTTTTGTTCACAGAATGTAATGTCATGTAAATAGCTGAAATTCTGATTTTCATCTGTTAAATGTTCAAATTTTGCAGCAGATCAGAGTTCACAAGTTATGCAGTTCACAGCCTGCATTCAAACTTCATGCAGATGGGGCCAAATGTGATCTTTTTCCAGATAAATGATAAAGCGCTTGTCATAATCATGTGAAAAGCAGACACTTGATTTGGGCAGTGCCCAGATACAAAGAAAGTTTGTAGAAGAAAAATTAAAGCTGTATGTTTACATGTTAAGATAATAAAAGAAATGGGCAATGTACATATTTTTGTGGGGTCCTTGTTGAGTGATGGTGTGGCAATAGTTGCAATCCATTGTATTGACAGTGCTAAGCCAGAAAAAAACAGAATAACATCATTCATTCATTCATTCATTCATCTTCTACCGCTTATCCGAACTACCTCGGGTCACGGGGAGCCTGTGCCTATCTCAGGCATCATTGGGCATCAAGGCAGGTTACACCCTGGACGGAGTGCCAACCCATCGCAGGGCACACACACACTCTCATTCACTCACGCAATCACACACTAGGGACAATTTTCCAGAGATGCCAATCAACCTACCATGCATGTCTTTGGACCGGGGGAGGAAACCGGAGTACCCGGAGGAAACCCCCGAGGCACGGGGAGAACATGCAAACTCCACACACACAAGGTGGAGGTGGGAATCGAACCCTGACCCTGGAGGTGTGAGGCGAACGTGCTAACCACTAAGCCACCGTGCCCCCAGAATAACATCATAAATAACATAATAAAAAGACTTTAGTCAGCTCTTTTAAAGAATTGCTTTTTATTATTATCTTGTAAACTATTGTAAGCAAAGATAGGACAATATCATTGGATGTGATGCACATGTCAGTTCAGGAGTTCAGGACAACATGGACTCTGTATTTGTATTGTCAGTGCAGTTGTAGTGATATAAGAGCAATTTCACCATAGACAGGTTATATATGACATTACATACATATGTATGTATTAATCTGGAGTGGAAGGAGGTTATCCATCAAAATGATTGGTTTCTGTCCTGGCCAATCAGAATGACTTGTTATTTTTTTTCAAAACTTTCCTATCTGTAGAATGTTTCAAAAAGTTGCTTAGCGAGAGAAACCACTTGATGAGGAGAAAGCACAGGGACACTTTGAGAGACACTCAGAACACACATGCACACACAACATAATAGCTTTGTCTTGTTAGAAAAACCTGTTTCTCTGTGAGTGTGTGAAGGTTATGTCACAATGATGAGGCTACAGAACCAGTTCTTTCCTGATCTTACACAAGAGATGAAGGTCATCATGAACAACATAACATCCAGCTCCATAAAACAGGGAACAGTCACACTCTCATTCCAGATGTAGATTACAGTATATAGATTCATATAGCTTAACACTGAATAGACATGTAAAAATGGAAGATAGTCGTTTACAATACTAATACAGTTATTTACCATAGAGTGTAAATTTATGATTAACCTAGGATCAGGAGGCACCTAATCATCATATGTTTAGTTCCCCATTGTCTCTTATAATAACCTGCACTCTTCTGGGAAGGATCTTTTGGAGCATGGATTTTGGAACATGTTCATTCAGCCATAAGAGTATTATTGAGGTTAGGCACTGATGTCAGGTTGAGGAGGTCTGGAGCACAGTTGGCTTTCAAGTTCATCACACCGGTGTTCAACCCCAGTTCTTTCACTCCAGCTTTGGCAAATCATGTCTTCATGGACCTCGCTTTGAGCACAGGGCCGTTGTCATTGTCACTCTGAGATTTGAGTGAGATTTGAGTCGTGACGGTGAGATCGAGATCCACTTTCTTCAACACTGTGAAATATTCTTTCATGAAATAACACAATTTCAATTTATCCCAATGAACAGAAAAAGAAAAATTACAAGTTACCTTGGGGTTGAAAATGGGTTGCAGAGTGCCAAAGCCTCAGGGGCAGTGAGCGACCCAGATTCACCTCATAGAGCCTCGCTTATTTATCTTTTTTCCTCTTTTTTTTTTTAATGGTTTGTCTCTTAGCAAAACTAAAATAACACTTCTGTACACAGGATTTTTTAAAATTGTCTGTTCTATTTATGTATGCTAATTGCTTGGGTGATCTATAGCATTCAGGCTAATAAAGCACTGCTGAACTCAATAAATATGCAGCTCTGCTAATGTGTTAGCGTACTCAGGATGATTTACCTTATACTTTCTCAGGTTCCTCAGGCACACACTGCAACGATCCAGTTTGTCCTCCTCTCTTCAAAATACGAAGCATTTTCTTCCTCTATCTACTGAGGAAAATGTACAATGTTCTGCTCTGTGCATTTATTAAAAATGTTGATTGATAAATTGAGAAAATTCAGCTCTGTGACCAGAAAAAAACATCCACACATATTCAACCAAAATCAGGACTTCAGGTCTCCAAATCTCAAAGAATCTATTCTCTACTATCTTCTTGTACTGGCATTCATGCACTTTAGCGATGTGGAGAACACACTAAATAGAAATAAAACAATAAAAAGCCAATTTGTTACCAAAAATGAAAACAAAATGATTCAGGTGGGAAGAAATTGGGTTAATAAACTTGCTAAGTTAAGACTTATCATTTTATAAGACTAGCACATATCACTTCAGTCACATCCATCAGTCATAATCATCATTCAAAAGGCATTTGTAACTACACATATTAACCATTTGAGGCACAATGGTCTCTCTAAGAAACCAGCTTCTCAGTCTGCAGTAGTATGTCAAAAGGGAACCAGACCATGGAAGTGATCCGAACCATTTAGTGATGAAGTAAGTAGTATCCAAGTAGTGATGAAGATCTGAGCCCTGAGCAAACAGTAGTTAAAAATGTATGGTGGGGGAAAATTGAACACTACGAAAAGGCTCTGTTCTCTACAGAAGGATTAGCCAATTAAGTGAAGGAAGTGACTGCACAAACATACTCGAACGAAGGTCAAGAGAAGCCTTCTTCCATTAAATGCCATTCAACATGCAGTATAACTACCATCTGGACAGCACAAAGAGGAGAGTCACTTGGCAACATTTCTAAAGTGGTGACATGGAGTTCACTTTCTACCTTTGCCAGATTTTATAGACTTTTATTTTTTTGCAACGCACAATCCTCCTAAACAGAAAAATATTAACACAGTGAGTGATTCTTATCTTCAAAAGAGTATAATATCAGCACCATGAATGCTCTTCATACTCAAGGTTATGTATGCAACCATGGTTGTACAACTTACTCTAAAACCGTCCATACCAGCTGGGACACTCAGATTATAACAAGGATGGCTTGACGATTTACAAGACAAAGACAGGACCTTTTTTGTTCGGCTCAAATGGGGTCACTTTCAAGCGTTGATCACACTCAATGGCAAGTAAACTAAAGCAAACCGGATAACTTCACCAGTTCCAATATGAAACCCTGGTGGTCCTTGGAGAATCACACTTACAGTAATGACTCACAGAAGTCAGTACACCGCTCACATTTTTGTAAATATTTTATTATATCCTTTCATGTGACAACACAGAAGAAATGACACTGTGCAACAATGTAAAATAGTGAGTGTACAGCTTGTATAACAGTGTAAATTTGCTGTCCCCTCAAAATAACTCAACACACATCCATTAATGTCTAAACCAATGGCCACGTTAGTGGTCACCAATCACATCCACTGATAAACTGATTTATTTATCAGTTGCTTGCTAAAGGGAATGCAGAGTAATCTTGTTATATTTTTTCTGCTGTTCTGCTGAGTCTTTCCTTCAATCTCTCCAGGTTGTTGTCTTTTGCGTGATGCTTGTTAGTGTGAATGCAGACTAAAGTTGTTTTGTTGTTCCCTTGACTTCATTGCTGCTATTCTGTTTTGTCTCACCTACAGTCTCTCTTATGTGGCTGTTCTGTTTTACTTCCTCTCTGTTCTTGTTGTTTTTTGCCTCTTCCAGTCTCTTTATTGCTGATTTGTATTGTCACCTCTAGTCTGTCTGTTATTATTTTATTATCTCCTCCACACTCTTTAATGTTTTGGTGTGTCTTATCCAAGACTAAAATTCTGTTGTGTCTTCTCTGGTCTCTCTAAAGCTGTTACTTTTTCTCTGTCAGTCTCTCCAAGGCTCTTTTGTGCCTCTTTTATTCTAACAGTACTTTTGTGTTGTATGTCCTTCTGGCATCCGGTCTTTCAGGAGATCTTTCTGTCTCTGCCTCTTATAGTTCTGTTGTATCGGTCTCCGTGTCTGTAATACATTTCTCTTAAAGTCTCTCTAATGTGCTGGTGTCTGGGTCTCATTTCATTTTTGTCATTCTGGTATAGTCTTTCCACACTTCCTTGCTTTCTCAAAGGCTTACGCGACTCTTTTTAAGTAACTTTGTTGGTGCTGTGTCTCTTTCACTGTCCTCATAATGCTTGTCTATCTCATCCTGCTTTGTGGAGTCAGTCATTCACTGACAAGATTGTCATTTTTGGTTCCCTACTCTGCCCTCCACGCTACTGGCTGCTTTCATGTGTCAGCCAGGCTTTGTACAGGCTCTGCAGAAATCTCATTAAACGCAGCCTGAGTACAGAGTCACTTCTCAGACCTGATTCTTCACGCTACTCAAAATCCCAGTACTCTGGCTCTCTCTCACTCTCTCTCACTCTTAATCACACAAACACATGCACACACAATCTCTCTCTCTCTCTCTCTCTCTCTCTCTCTTTCTCTCTCTCTCTCTCTCTCTTTCTCTCTCTCTACTTCTAGATATCCGGCAGCTAAATTATACATACTCTAGCTAAATAATGATGTGTCTAAACAAAAAAACAAAACAGAACAAAAAAAAAAAAAAAAAACAGACTTTTGCTTATTTAATTTTCAAAAGAAGTTTTACATACAGATTTAAACTGTAATTACTTTCATAGGAATTAACAAGATTTTTCCACAAGGTCAAATTCACCATGCCTATATAAAAGTAGATAAATACAAGCACACACATATGCACACTATTATCTGTACACACACACACACACACACAGAGAGAGAGAGAGAGAGAGAGAGGGAGAGAGAGAACACATTGATGGTTGTAAAGCTTCAGGATGTTGTACTCAGCCACTCAACATATAGTTAATATTGTAGTGCACAGAGTTAAGGTGAGTGTCAGTGTGATGGGCAAAGAGCTGCTGGAAGTCTGGATCCCTTCAGTGTGCTCTGATTTGTAAAATCTCTGCTGTCAAAGAGCAAAAGGAAGAAGAACACTTTCAACAGAACGTTGTCACATTCAGAACAAGCAGTCTGAATCTGAAGTTCCTCATTTTTCTCTCTCTCTGTTTCACATGTCCTCTCAGCGGTGGAGATCATCTATAAGAGCAGAGATGGGAACATAATGAAAGCAAATATCAAGACCAATCAGACGGAGCTTCTGATGAAAAACACTACGTTTGTGAGTAATTGTCAGTATCATTCATGGGATCAGTCCTGTTTCAGTATGAAAAGTATGTCTTAATCTGTCTTTCCAATTGCAATGTATATGCAATATATTAAAATATCGTCATTTGTATTCTATGTACAGGTAACATTTAAAGCTTCCAAGGTTGCCGTCTCACCAGATCTCAACTATGTTCTTCTAACATATGATATAAAAAAGGTTAGCGGTTCTTACATTGCAAATTACATTGTTTCTCCTCCCGTGAGGAACATAACGTAAAAGCCATAATGCCATTTAAATGTGACATTTACTCTTAAATATGATAGATGTTTAAGAATAGATGAAAAACTACAGGTACACTCAAAAATGAATTTAATCTCAGCTTCAGGTTCAGTAATATTGTACTTCAGATTGCAGACACTAGCTGGGAGTCCATCTAGTTTTACAGATCAATAACGCTTATGACTGGTTGTGTTCACTGAAACACACACACATACACAGATGCATTACAGATGTCAAGTTGTGGTCAGTGGTCTACATGTTGCTGTGTATAAACTATAGAAGGATACTATACACATGTCTGAAACACTGCTTATCAATGGTTTTGTTTAATTTGATTTATTTTATCATTACATGTCATACATAATTCATTTGAGACTGAGGGAAATCATTTTTAAACCATTCATAATATGTATAAACCTCTCCAGCTGACAGTTCTGATTTTTCGCTTTTAGGTGTATCGATACTCCTTTTTGGCATCTTACCTGATCTACAATTTGCATACAAGGTAAAGAGAAAGATTAAACTATATTTAAATGGGTAAAAGGCCTATTTTTATATTTTACTGTCTCCACAAGGATAGGGATATCTGATGGTTCTGACCTTCTGGAAAGGTTTGTGTGGTCTAAAAAATGCAAACTTTTTTTGTACAAAAAAATCCAGCCGCTTTCATTAAAAATGTGAAAGGAATATGAAAAGAGCTGAAGAAATAGAATTAGGTGTTGCATAATTACACTATTCACATTATGTTAGTGCCATGTTTTCACAAGGATTGTAATACAAACATGTGAATGTGTATGTGTTTGTAGAGAAGTGCACGAGTTGAACCCGCCTGAGGTGTCAGATTCGGTGCTGCAGTTTGCCTCATGGGGAGTTTGGGGGCAACAGCTGGTGAGTAATTACATGCTCATCATCACGCAGTCCAACAGAGCAGCACAGCATAGCACACTGAAAGCTCATGTAACATTACACAACACCATGCAGCCAGGCAGAACAAACAACAGCTAGCACATCGCCTACAGCACTGTGCACACTTCAATTATCTTGTGAATCAGAAATTCAAGGAGGAAGTAAAGATATGCCTAACTGTGCAATTAGAAGCATGTTGGAAAGTTGTGTCTTGTGCGGTGGATATTTATTTATTAAAGTAAATAAATAAAATATGTATGTACATATTTAGATTCTTAGTTAATTAGTTAACTATTCTTTTTTTTCACAGTTAATCAGAATATCTGTGCATGGGAAAAAGCACAAGGGCCTCATACACCTAGTGCAAAATGAATTCAAAAACTTATATTTTTATATATAATTATAGTTTATAGTTATTATAGTTAGTATAATTATAGAATTATAGTTTCCTATAAAATAATTTAGTAATCTTAGTTATGCCACAGGCAACCTGTTTTTAGTGTCATACTAATATACAGAAGTTACATAATGTTGTTATTATTACAGTGTGCTTGCAGGGAAAGTGATTAAAATGTCAGTGACAAATGTATCTGTGTTCCTCTGATTTTTATGCATTTGCAGTTTAATCTATTACACTGGAAGACTATCAGAACCCGAAAAACAAGAAGCATCTCACACACACACACACGCACACACACACACACATACACATACAGAAAGTGTGTGGAGAGAGAGAGAGAGAGAGAGAGAGAGAGAGAGAGAGAGAGAGAGAGAAAGGGATTACATATTTATGAACATTTGCATATCTTAGGCATATGCAGACCCTTTGAACACTCTGATTTATGCCATCGATGCTATTTATCAGTGTTCGGGTAAGATGAGATAAAATGATCAGCCCTAGTCAGTAATGTGGGAAATATATTTTCTGTGTCACCGCTGCTGCATTAAATACTGTGTATGCTTTAAAGCAGTGAAATCTGTCTCTATCCAAATAGTTGAGTATTGAGTAATCCCAGAGATGCTGCAGGCAACCTGTGCTTGAGTGCTTACATACAAATGCACAATGAACACAGCTCTGAATTAGAATCGCATAATTACCTTCCATTATTACAATGTGCTTGCAGAGAAAGTAATTAAGTTAGTAGTGACATGTATGTGCATGGCTTATATATCCTTAGACTCTCACTCACTCAGTCCTGCAGCACATTTAATAACAAGGTTCAATCTGGAATCCTCTAGGTAAATGACAGGGTTCCAAATGAAACTCATAAAGGAAGAGAAGAAAAAGTTTATTTTATTTGAAGTGCTCATGACTTTACCATACTGTAGTATCTGCAGAATTGCGTGTTTGGATAATAAATTCCTGAACATGTAACTGAAAAATTATGAAGTTATGTCCTAAAATCAACCAAATAAACACACAATAAGTGTTGGACTACTGTTGGATAAGATTAACTGCCACATGAATAAATTTAAATGTATGCATATGTTACTACTACACACTAATACGATTTATACTGCTTTAACCTTGGTGACATGTTTGCTCTTCTAATGACGTCCATTTCGTGACAAATGCTTTCGTTTTTCTGCTGTAGTGTTGCATTATGAACCTTTCTTGCATTAACCATCTACACAGAAATATTTGCAATAATAAAATGGTGATAGTTAACTATAGAAATTACAGAAAGAGTGAATGTAAAGTGAGAGGTTACAGAGTGAGTGATCATAGAGAGAATGGTTATACTGTACACTGGATGAGTACAGAGTGGGTAAAAACATGAAAGATAAAATGGTCTGATGATAAAAGTTAAGTGGATGGATATAGAGAGGCATAGATTTATGTGAAATTTACATGGCTGTCATGAAAGAAGTGCTGAGACAGATGCAAATACAGGTGAGACAGCTTTAATGAAACAGATAGCAAACAATCCAAAATAGCAGTCAAGGTCAAGATCATATCAGAGGCAGAGGTTAACAACAAACAGAGCAAATAGGGCAAGGCAGTAAAACAGATAAATAGGAACAGTAGCTAGGTCAAATCCAGGAGAG
Source organism: Tachysurus vachellii (assembly GCF_030014155.1). Lineage (NCBI taxonomy): Eukaryota > Metazoa > Chordata > Actinopteri > Siluriformes > Bagridae > Tachysurus > Tachysurus vachellii. The sequence goes on from NC_083467.1 coordinate 18,132,045, forward strand.
CATAAACTGTAAATAAGGCTTTGTATTGTCAAAAACAGAGTGTATACTGAATGTTAACCTTACTGAATGAATAAAAGTCCTTGTTTAAAGTGTGTGTGTGTGTGTGTGTGTGAGGCTGATTGAACAGGTGTGTTCACTCAGTAGCTCATGAATGACAGCAAGTAAGTGTGTGTTCTGGTGAGTGTAGTTCATTGTGGCCGGGTTTGTAAGCAGTTGTGCTTGCTAGGAAGTGAAGTTTGTAGATCACTGTGCTGTGACAGTGGCTATATTTATAAGGTTAAATAATAATTATTTGATGCATTTCCATCATCATTTGTATTATTGCAAGGATTTCCGAATATTTTGAGTAAACAACCTGAAATGGATGTTAGGCATTTTCTGTAACTCAAACTCTTGATAATGCTACAGATTTATTCAGATGATACTGTAGACACGCTACAAACAGTAAACAGATGATCCATAGATCCAACCAGATTATCAAACTCTAAGCACTATGTTAAGAGTTAATGGATGTTGATGTTTTGTAGATAATGTATGCATACTCTATAGACTCATACACTGCGCCAGATCATGACATTCTATAGATCAAGAGGCTTCTGCTTGGCTGGAATGAAAGCCTGCTCCCACAACAGCCCTTAATAGATAAGACTGTACATACATATTTATAGTGTGTCTGTCCAAAGTGGATTATCAAAATAAAAGCATTACCAAAAGCCTTTCCAAGGTTTTCCAACTGTTTCTGGATTATTTATTATGATTGTGTACACATTAATCACACCTACCTATTTCTAGACATCTGGCCTGCCATTAAAAGTATTCTGCAGTTCCCTCCTACAAGCTTGTGTTACATTATTTCTGTAGAAGTCTAGAAGACCTGCTAAAATCAAAGATAGAAAGATTCCTCCACTGAAGTTTTCCTTGTAGGCAATTTGAACAGATTGTTAAACAAATAGTGACATTTCCTGCAGTATGACATGTAAAATTGCATCTCTGTGTGTTTTTGTTCTGTCTCTCAGATTTATGTCTTTGAAAATAACATCTATTACAAGCCGGATGTTAAAAGCAGTTCTCTCAGATTGACATCATCAGGACAAGAGGGATTAGTGTACAATGGGATTCCTGACTGGCTCTACGAGGGTAAAATAGACACCTAATCTAAACAGCCTGATATCACAGATGTAGATACTTATTTGACAATATTAACTTGTTCCATTTTATGTCAAATTTCCGTTCCCGTATAAAGCTCAAGGTTTCATTAAGGTTTCAGAGAGCAGTTTTATCTGTGTTACCATAGTAACAAACATCACTTACTTAGGTCTTTCAAACAGACCTACATAAGGATTCATTCAGACATTTTAGTAATAGTACATATATTAATCAGTACATTTTAGTACAATCATTATTTAGATTTAACAATATAATAAATACGTTTTTGTATATGATGTTTCATGTCAATTTTTCACACCGAGATGAATATATTTAAACTGTTCGCTGTGTGGACTCCGTGCTGTTGGACAGATTGCACTCCAGCAGTGCTGCAATATGGTGCTGTTTTCAGCCCTGATCTATATTTTTCATTATCGAGGGCAATTCTCTCTATTTAACTATAATTACCTGAACTGCTTATGATTGCACTGAGTCAGCTGTGAAGCAGCAGTGCACATGTAATGTCAATTAGGTTAATAAAGCCATGTTTGTGGTTGTATGTGGAAGAAGTTCAAACATCTTTGTGTGGTCTATAATGACTTGGATCTTGCAAAGTCAATTGAGATCTCTAAAAGGAGAGGAAGTAAAAGGCATTCAATAGGCATGTAATAACGGAAAAGTATCATTTCTAAATGAATTTCAAAATTTGTTAGTATTTGTGTTTTCATTTTTAATGAATTTATTGTCTTTAATGACTGTGCGCTTGAGCACACTGTCATAATCTACAAGTTTGTGGAAAACCTGATGATCCATGAAAATCTGACGTTTTAAAAAATCTAATATTTTCTTTTTCTTTTAACATATCGTAGCAATCCCAAATGTTCAGTGTGGTCTCAGTCTATCTATCTATCTATCTATCTATCTATCTATCTATCTATCTATCTATCTATCTATCTATCTATCTATCTGTATACATACTGTAAGTATAGCTTAAAGTATAATGCAGTTTTTAAAATTTTATATGTAGTAAATACTAAATGTGAATTGTTCAAATGGAATGGGGTGGAAACTAATTCAGGTGTTTGTGGTTGGCTTGGCTTTTAGAGGAGGTGCTGCACTCGCCAGTAGCTCATTGGTGGTCTTCATTTGGATCCAGCCTTGCATTCCTCTCCATCAACGATACTCTCGTACCAAACATGCTGCTGCCAAATTTTACTGGGGCTCTCTACCCACGGGGAATATACTACCCCTACCCAAAGGTACATACCTAACACATTCATGTCCACACCAGTTAAAGGGCTGATATATGCTGATCCAATAATCAAAGCATAGTGACACAGATACTGTTGCATAGTGACAGCAGATGCTGTTGCTGTCACATAGCTTCAGAGCTTGTGGTCCAATCCTAAGCTGTCTCTGAAGAGTTTCTCCCTCTGTATGTGTTTCTCTTTCCACCTTGCTATTGGAAAATTTTACTCCACAAGCTGTTACATTTTAAAGTGGACTAGCATTGTACTTGAATGATATTTTGAAGGAAATAACCCATTTTCTCAGTGCTAATCAAATAATTGATTAGCACATTGATAAGCAAATCATTATTTCTATTTATAGCTAAAGTACAAGCAAACAAACTGATTTGAGCTTTCAAGCAAATTTTCAAGAAATTATTTATGCCATTTAATGATATTTAAGCATATACTTACTCACAAAGCTTCCAGGAGTAAGATTTACATTTACATTTACAGATTTGACATTACCAGATTTTTACACAAGTCAAAAAAGTAAACAAAGTGAACTCAATCGAAGTCATGTTCCCTGCCTGGTGCAGTGCAGTGAGTGCTAAGGGATTTGAGGTAAGAGGGTGCTGGTCCGCTTTTGGCTTTGTAGGCACGCATCAGTGGTTTAAATCTGATGCATACAGCTTTCAGAAGCCAGTGGAGGGAGCACAGCAATGGGATAGAGTGTGAGAACTTTGAAGGTTGAAAACAAATCACAAAGCTGCATTTTTTTATTATTGGCAGAGGTCAAATGGCACCCAGAGGTAGAACTGCCAGAGAGTTGCAGTAGTTCAGTCTTAAAATGATAAAGGACTGAACAAGCAACTGAGCCTGTGTGGATAAACATTAAAGCATAAAGCATGTAAAATTAGAAGTGTGCAGAAAAAGGACAATTGATTAAGCATGGTTACTGTACCACAAAAGTTGTGAACAGTGGATGTAGGAGAGATCAGCGAGTTGTTGTGACAGTATTTCCTGGGATGACCAGCAGATTTTCAGCTTCTGAGTGACATCCATGATGATATGCCTGCCAGACAAGCTGAGGTGAGATCTAAGTGGAAACACTGGTGTCTGATGGAAGGAAGGAGAAAAGGAGTTGAGTGTTGTCAGCATAGCAGTGGTATAAGAACCATGTAAGGATATAACTTTACCAACAGGTAGAAAATAAGAGGACCAAGTGCTGAGCCTTGTGGGATACCAGTGGAAAGTCTGCATGGAATAGTTCCCAATCCCCCTTAATGTCACCTGATAGGTACAGTAGGAAGCAAATCATAGCCATGCTGCTCCATGAATTCCAAGACTTTTGATGGTGGACAAGAGATTCTTGTGGTTGACCATGTCAGAAAGATAACAGAGTGTTCAGGGCTGTTCTGGCAGCATGTTGTTTCTCACCGACAGCCAAAAGGGCAGTGAAGTAGAAGGGGAATCCTGATATTATAAAGGGTAGAATTGAAGCGCTGGCATATTTTTTCAATTTTCTTGTCATAAAAGCAGTGTTCAGCAGTCAGAGAGGACAGTGCAGAGGAGCCATATGGTTGGGTAGTGAAGAGAAGATGTTGTGGATATTGATTTCTTTCACTTTTTCCTCTGCTGACCTTAGTTCTCTCTGATTTCTCTGTAACACATTTTACAGCCAATGAGCAGGGTAAGAAGCCTTCCTGGATTTAGTAGAGAGAGGGCATGGTTGGGTTGAGTAGTCTGGGTCAGGAAGAGATAAAAGGGAGCAGGAAGCTACAGAGGAAGGGAGATAGATTGGAGGTTTCGGCAGATTAGAAAGAAATGTTGGTAGTGGGTTTTAGTGTGGATAGGGAAAGCGATAGTGAAGGATACCAGGTGATGTGAAGTGGGGTAGCAGTCAAGTTTGTAGCTGGGGAAGGATGAGTGAAGACCAGTTCAAGGGCATTTCCACTCTTGTTTTTGGGAGGGCAGCTATTGAAGGTCAAGGAGAAAGAATTCAGAAGTGGCAGAAGTCAAGAGGACTGGGGCTTGTCAGAGGGGAGGTTGAAATTGGCTAGGACTGTCAGAGGGTAATGTTTGTTTGGAAAAGACCAAGGAGCATGTCTTATAGAAAGTCTCTTAGGGGACCAGGAGGGTGTTAGATAACAGTGATGAGAAGGTTGATTGGAGAGGTAACTGTAATTGCATTAAATTCATATGAAGAGATGTTTAGATGATACATGGGGAGAGGTATGAAAAGCCATCTGTGACAACAGAAGACCTTTACCACCACTCCTGACTGTTTATCATGGTGTGTGAGAGAAAGCATAAGCAGCAAATAGCAGACTTCTTTGGAGATTTCCAGGTCTTAGTGCTAGAAAATCAAAAGAGTAGTAGTAGGTTAAGCTGACCAAAATCATCTTTCCATATAGCATTCAGGCAATTCCAGAGCCCACCTTCTACCACTGTTAAGAGTTTAATAATGTACATCCTTCCTCTTTCAGCTGAGTAAAACTCCTCTTTTATTCATACAGCTCCAGACTACATGTGCATGAAGAGCTCTGACTCATAAAGGAACATTTGCATATTCAGCATATACTGTTTTCATATTTCATGTTTAGTTTGGACAGTCAGATGGGATTAATTCAGAATAAATACGCTTTTTATACCAAGGGCACAAAACTCAATTAAAGCAATCATATTTTTAACACATACGCTTGCACATACATATATACACATACATAATACTGTCTATACATATACTACAACTGTACATATATTACATTATTTGTAGAAAAACGTAATATGTTTTTGGAGTATTTCGCAAAAACTGTGCGTGTGTGTGTTTGCAGTTGGCTCATCTTCCTGGCACATAATATCACGTAATGACAGTGCTGCAGACTAACAGGACTATGAAAACATTACACACACGCACACATATTCAAAAGCAGTAATAAAAAGAGATAGAAAGTACACACACACACACACACACACACACACACACACACACACACACACACACACACACACACATATATGTATATATAATGTTTCTAGATATTATAGTTATGGTAATGGTTATATCAGAGTACTTCAAATGAGATTCAGCATAAATCCTGCACCACACTCTTTAAGACAGTAAAGGGCACAGCTTACTGTCTGCCACATCCCCTCCCCCCCTCCCCCCCGTCTCTCTATTCCTATTAGCTCTTAGCTCTCTCTGTGAAGTCTGTGAAAGGTCTGAAAGGATTTGGCTGAGAGTCCAAGCTTCAGCTGCTGCATTACTGCATTCATATGCATATTATAACACAGTACCTAACTAATTATATGAACTGTTGCCAGACAGCAGAACACCTGTAGGGAATAAGTAGAGTAATCTGTGATACTTAGAAGCATACATTGTGCAAGTGTAATAGGACTGTCAGAGTTAATTTCACAGATATTTATTTATTATTTACATTTTTCTTTTTTCATTTGAAGACTAAAGCATGCATTTAAAGGTGAAAAACCCACATTGGAATTCAATCCCATGAAAGTGTTTTCAAACGTTTTATAAACTTTTTGGACGAATGATCTTTAGGGCTTGGATTAGAAAAAGTCTTCTTTTCTTTTTTTAATCACTTATTTATCACTTAAATACGGGGGTCATTTCTAAGTCAATATACTGTATAAAAAAGCAAACAAATTAAAATTTGTCAAAGAGTAAACAAGTTCCATTAGGCATTCACTGGAGTCATTATTTTTCTATGGTTAAGTCTCCACTTGTGTTCTTATGGAGACCTAGAACCTTATGCAGTGAGTAAGAAATAATATATATAACTTACCATGCTGTTATATAAGAGAATGCATGCCGTTGTGGTGTGCAACAACGTGTTAGAACTGTAACATGTATAAGTTTAGCAGCATGATTACAAGTTTTTCTTTAGAAATGAGAGGCACATCAAGCTTTTTAGATGTTTATAGTAACATTTAATGTTGTGTAACATCCATGACTCAAGCAAGTTTCTGTTATCACTTACTTCATAACAGCTAGAATAAAGCCATTCATTTAACAGCCTTACTTTTTTCTCTTGTGAAGTTCATAAGACAAAAAAAACACAAGTTGTCATGTACCTGAAAAATGAGACAGCATGAACTCCTCTGTTGTGAAAACTCTGACTTTTACAATGTGCTGATCCTCAAGATTTGTTCCATAAATATTACATAAACAGAAAACTTCTCATCAACATATATGTGCTTTTCTTTGTTAATTAATAACACATTTTAATTTGTTTATTATTGGCATTAGATTATGTGGAGCATCTGAGATAAAAGTCCCTATGAATGACCGTTACTATCGGAATGATAATGTGCATCAACCCTTGTGCAGTCTTTATAGCCTTTACCAGCCTTTACTAAACCCCTAAAATTAAGCAGCTTAATTGGATTTTAAACCCAAAATATATATTGCAAGAAGAAACCACCTGCCATTCATCAAAAACCTTGTGAATATCTGGGTTTTCCTCTTCACACTGCAGAAAGACTGCATTCAGTCACTGGACACCACTGATTTTCTCTGCTGTTAAACATGGCAGGTAAATTTTCGAATACAAGGGTTAATATAAAGCTATTTATATATTTCATGGTTTTAATGTTACAGGCAGAGTCATGCTGTTATAGGAAATTAATTCACACCTTTGAGAATTCAGCAGCGCTGTTATATAAGCACATACATTGCCTAAGAAGTCATTTGTCAGTGTCTGTAAAATGTTATAGGTTCATTAATATTTAAATGCATTTCAATAGTAAATCTTTTAACTAATTGGTTATATGAAATGTATCCATAAGAGCATCTGACTTTGTGGGCACAAACAAACTGCAAGACAAACTGCCTTTATAATTATTATTATTATTATTATTATTATTATTATTATTATTATTATTATTATCCATCCATCTATCCATCTTCTACCGCTTATCCGGGGCCGGGTCGCGGGGGCAGCAGTCTGAGCAGGGACACCCAGACTTCCCTCTCCCCAGACACTTCCTCCAGCTCCTCCGGGGGAATACCGAGGCGTTCCCAGGCCAGCCGAGAGACATAGTCCCTCCAGCGTGTCCTAGGTCTTCCCCGGGGCCTCCTTCCGGTTGGACATGCCCGGAACACCTCCCCAGGGAGGCGTCCAGGAGGCATCCGGAACAGATGCCCGAGCCACCTCAGCTGACTCCTCTCGATGTGGAGGAGCAGCGGCTCTACTCTGAGCTCCTCCCGAGTGACCGAGCTCCTCACCCTATCTCTAAGGGAGCGCCCAGCCACCCTGCGGAGGAAACTCATTTCGGCCGCCTGTATCCGGGATCTTGTCCTTTCGGTCATGACCCAAAGCTCATGACCATAGGTAAGGGTAGGAACGTAGATCGACTGGTAAATAGAGAGCTTCGCCTTGCGGCTCAGCTCTTTCTTCACCACAACAGACCGGTATATCGACCGCATCACTGCAGAAGATACACCGATCCGCCTGTCGATCTCCCGCTCCATCCTTCCCTCACTCGTGAACAAGACCCCAAGATACTTAAACTCCTCCACTTGAGGCAGGAGCTTTCCACCAACCCGAAGGGGACAAGCCACCCTTTTCCGGCTGAGAACCATGGCCTCGGACTTGGAGGTGCTGATTCTCATCCCTGCCGCTTCACACTCGGCTGCAAACCGTCCCAGTGCACGCTGAAGGTCCTGATTTGAAGAAGCCAACAGGACAACATCATCTGCAAAAAGCAGAGACGAAATCCCGTGGTCCCCAAACCGGACTCCCTCCGGCCCCTGACTGCGCCTAGAAATCCTGTCCATATAAATAATGAACAGGACCGGTGACAAAGGGCAGCCCTGCCGGAGTCCAACATGCACCGGGAACAAGTCTGACTTACTGCCGGCAATGCGAACCAAACTCCTGCTCCGGTCATATAGGGACCGAACAGCCCTTAGCAAAGGGCCCCGGACCCCATACTCCCAGAGCACCCCCCACAGATCACCACGAGGGACACAGTCGAATGCCTTCTCCAGATCCACAAAGCACATGTGGACTGGTTGGGCAAACTCCCATGAACCCTCCAGCAACCTGGTGAGGGTATAGAGATGGTCCAGTGTTCCACGACCGGGACGAAACCCACATTGTTCCTCCTGAATCCGAGGTTCGACTATCGGCCGAATTCTCCTCTCCAGTACCCTGGCATAGACTTTTCCGGGGAGGCTGAGGAGTGTGATCCCCCTGTAGTTGGAACACACCCTCCGGTCCCCCTTCTTAAACAGAGGGACCACCACCCCAGTCTGCCAGTCCAGAGGCACTGTCCCCAGCCGCCACGCGATGTTGCAGAGGCGTGTCAACCAAGACAGCCCCACAACATCCAGAGACTTGAGGTACTCAGGGCGGATCTCATCCACCCCCGGTGCCTTGCCACTGAGGAGCTTCTCAACCACCTCAGTGACCTCAGCTTGGGGGATCGATGAGTCCTCAACTGAGCCCTCTGCCTCTGCTTCCTCAGTGGAAGACATGTCGGTGGGGTTGAGGAGATCCTCGAAGTACTCCTTCCACCGTCCGAGAATGTCCCCAGTCGAAGTCAGCAGATTCCCACTCTCACTGTAAACAGTGTGAGCAGGGCACTGCTTCCCCTTCCTGAGGCGCCGGACGGTTTGCCAGAATTTCTTCGAGGCCAACCTATAGTCCTTCTCCATGGCCTCACCGAACTCTTCCCAGACCCGAGTTTTTGCCTCTGCAACCACCTGGGCTGAAGCTCGCTTGGCCCTCCGGTACCTATCAGCTGCCTCCGGAGTCCCCCGAGCCAACCAGGCTCGATAGGACTCCTTCTTCAGCTTGACGGCATCCCTTACTTCCGGTGTCCACCACCGGGTTCGGGGATTGCCGCCACGACAGGCACCAGAGACCTTACGGCCACAGCTCCGCGTGGCCGCGTCGACAATGGAGGTGGAGAACATGGTCCACTCAGACTCAACGTCTCCAACCTCCCTCGGGATCTGGTTGAAGCTCTGCCGGAGGTGGGAGTTGAAGATCTCTCTGACCGGAGACTCTGCCAAACGTTCCCAGCGGACCCTCACAGTACGTTTGGGTCTGCCAAGTCTGTCCAACTTCCTCCCCGGCCATCGGATCCAACTCACCACCAGGTGGTGATCAGTTGACAGCTCCGCCCCTCTCTTTACCCGAGTGTCCAAGACATACGGCCGGAGGTCAGATGAAACAACCACAAAGTCGATCATCGACCTCCGACCTAGGGTGTCCTGATGCCATGTGTACTGATGGACACCCTTATGCTTGAACATGGTGTTCATTATGGACAAACTGTGACTAGCACAGAAGTCCAATAACAGAACACCACTCGGGTTCAGGTCGGGGGGGCCGTTCCTCCCAATCACGCCCCTCCAGGTGTCACTGTCGCTGCCCACGTGAGCGTTGAAGTCCCCCAGTAGAATGACGGAGTCCCCGGTCGGAGCACTTTCCAGCACCCCTCCCAGAGACTCCAAGAAGGTCGGGTACTCTACACTGCCATTTGGCCCGTAAGCACAAATAACAGTGAGAGACCTCTCCCCGACCCGAAGGCGTAGGGAAACGACCCTCTCGTTCACCGGGGTGAACTCCAACACATGGCTGCTGAGCTGGGGGGCTATAAGCAAGCCCACACCAGCCCGCCGCCTCTCCAGAGTAGTAGAGAGCCCAGCCTCTCTCAAGGAGTTGGGTTCCAGAGCCCAAGCCGTGCGTGGAGGTGAGCCCAACTATATCTAGTCGGTATCTCTCGACCTCCCGCACCAGCTCAGGCTCCTTCCCCCCCAGCGAGGTGACATTCCATGTCCCTAGAGCCAGATTCCGTGTCCGGGGATTGGGTCGCCGAGGCTCCCGCCTTCGACTGCCACCCAATCCACATTGCACCAGCCCCTTACGGTTTCTCCTGCAGGTGGTGGGCCCACAGGAGATCGGCCCCACGTCACTCTTTCGGGCTGTGCCCGGCCGGGCCCCATGGGGTAAGACCCGGCCACCAGGCACTCGCATGCGAGCCCCAACCCCGGGCCTGGCTCCAGGGTGGGGCCCCGGTTGCGCCATACCGGGCGACGTCACGGACCTTGTTTTATTCTTCTTCATAAAGGGCTCTTGAACCGCTCTTTGTCTGGCCTGTCACCCAGGACCTGTTTGCCTTGGGAGACCCTACCAGGGGCAAAAAGCCCCAGACAACATAGCTCCTAGGATCATTCAGGCACGCAAACCCCTCCACCACAATAAGGTGGCGGTTCAAGGAGGGGTATTATTATTATTATTATTATTATTATTATTATTTTACATTAACTTTATTTAGAAAGCTAAAAACTGTAAAAGTACTCATAAAATAGTATGACGTGTGTGTGTGTCAGGTTGGACAGATAAACCCTACAGTGAAGCTGAATGTGGTTACCCTGAATGGCTCATCTCCCACCATTGAGCTGCTGCCTCCCAGTAGCTTGGAAAAAAGGTACCGTACTAAGAGAATAAAAGAAAAAAACTGCCTTATATTTTTCTGATCATGGATAATTGTGCTGAAAGAAGTGCTATATTGCTAATACATGTAAACGTATTTGTGTTGGTGCCATTTAATTGGCAGTGAGTACTACATAAGCATGGTGCGATGGGTGACCGAGGAACATGTAACTGTGCGCTGGCTTAACAGAGCTCAGAACACTTCCATCCTCACAGTGTGTGACATACACACCGGAAAGTGTGAACGGGTGAGTGATCTCCGACATGGCTTCACACACACCAAGATGACAGCTCTTCCTGACCAATGCACATGTAAAGCTGCATACACATACTACCTGTGTACAAGAGCTTTTGTTTTCCACTTAACTAGCTTTTGTCTGGGTTGTTATTTCTATAGAAGCATGTGATGACATCAGACAAGTGGATTGACTGCCAGGTAATCAAATGATCAAATGATCTTTTTTTTCTTAGCTTCCACAATATATTTATAGGTGAAATAATTCCTGTTCTTCTGTGTGACTGGTGCAGAATGAGGAGCCTGTTTACTCGAAAGATGGAGCCACATTCTTTATTACTTTACCCATAAAGCATGGCAGCCAGGGATCTTTCCGCCACCTCACCATGATGTCAGCGCAGGTACATGGTTAACACACTTTTGATTCATTATTTATTTCATTTTTATTGAATTACCTTGAAAATTTACACAGGTCAAAGATCTGGCTCTCTTATAACTAGCTCTATAGTTTTCTACATTATATTCCTTACCACACAGCAACATGCATTCTGCTCATTCTCTGGTTCATTGTTTAGATGTACTGCATTGTGGATTATCGTAAGTACACTGGATATTCTGTACTCCCTTTTATATGTGACTACAAAGTGACATAAACCCGAAATAGTCCACCAGCAGTGGGTTCAGGGATACAAAGAGATGATATTTGTGTGACCTCTGTTTTCTTTCTGACTCTCAGCAAGGTGATGGAGAGGTCAGGGTGCGACATCTGACATCTGGCAACTGGGAGGTCACTAAGATTCTAGCCTATGATGAGAACCTGAATGTCGTGTGAGTCTCATATACATTTACATTTACATTTACATTTACAGCATTTGGCAGACGCCCTTATCCAGAGCGACGTACATAAGTGCTTAAATCTCTAACATTGAATACATTAATGCTGGCTCACTAAGTTACATACTTAAGATACCATGAGTTTAAAACATTTGTTCAAAGTTACAATGAAAAAGTGTCAAAGGTGTTTTTTTTTTTTTTTTTTTTTTTTTTTTTTTTTTTTTTTTTAATGCAAAAGATAAGGAAAGAAGTGCTAGTTGAAGTGTTTCCTGAATAAGTAGGTCTTCAACCGCCGCTTGAAAATATCCAGTGACTCAGCTGTCCAGACCTCTAGGGGAAGTTCATTCCACCACCTTGGTGCCAGTACAGAGAAGAGTCTTGTAGTATACTTGCCTCTTACCCTGAGAGATAGTGGAACCAGTCGAGCAGTGCTGGTAGATCGGAGGGTGCGGGGTGCAGTGCGAGGAGTGATGAGGGCTTTGAGGTAAGAGGGAGCTGGTCCATTTTTGGCTTTGTAGGCCAGCATCAGTGTTTTGAATCTGATGCGTACAGCTACCGGAAGCCAGTGGAGGGATCGCAGCAGCGGGGTGGTATGCGAGAACTTTGGAAGGTTGAAAACAAGCCGGGCAGCTGCATTTTGGATCATTTGCAGAGGACGGATTGCGTTCATAGGTAGACCTGCCAGCAGTGCATTGCAGTAATCCAGTCTAGAAATGACAAGAGACTGAACAAGTACCTGAGCAGCCTATGTGGACAGAAATGGTCGAATCCTTCTAATGTTGTAGAGAAGAAACCGACATGAGCGAGTCACATTTGCAACATGAGAGGAAAAGGACAGTTGATTGTCCATGGTTACCCCAAGGTTGCGAGCTGTGGCTGAAGGGGAGATCAGATCGTTGTGCAAGGATATAGCAAGATCATGACCTGGGGATGAATCACCTGGGATGAAGATATATATAAACCTGGGATTTATATATAAACATATACTGTACAGTGGATAGTCTACATGTCTACATGTCTCTATAAAATTGCAGGGTTTAGTGATGTAAAAAGGTCAAGCTAAGATAGAACATGTCAGATCTTTTTCAGCTTTTAATATTAATTCAAGTAAAAACACAAATCAAAACATTTCAGGAGAAAAAGAATAAAAAAGAAAATGAAAAATTCAGATATCATAAATGTGCACGTCATTTTATAATTGGCTTTGTGATTGGACTATGCAATCACATTTTAGCACATGTTCAAAAGTAATTATCACACAGCTGTCATCAATGAAGTGATTCTGATGAACCCCAAGAAATGACCAGCTGCTTCTTTTCTGATTTTCTGATGATCTGGCAAGTACTAGTTAAGAATAAATACATTTTAAAAAGCCAAGCCTGCTTAAATCACCCTAAAGCATGTGGCAAAATGTGTTATGGTCTGATGAGACAGAGGGAGAACCTTTTGGGGAGAATTCTAAAAGATATGTTTGGCATGAAACCAAGACAGCTTATCAACCAGGAAATACCGTAACCATACCATGCAGGAGCAGTGGTGGTAGCACAATGCTATGGGGCTGTTTCTTTTAAGCTGGGACTGAGGCTCCACTCTAGAGAGAAGGAATCACAAATAGACCCAAAGGCCAATCTATTTTGACACAAAATATGTAGGCTTCAGTTGAAGATTTTCACCTTCTGGTACGATAACTCAAAGCAAAAAAAACAAACAAGTGAACTAAATAATATATTCAGAAGAAGACGATCAGTGTTTTGCAATTGCCCAGACAGAGCCCAGATATAAATCTTATCAAAAACCCCTGAATGACTTGAAGAGGAAATCCTCTCACAGTATGATAGATGTGAAGCATTTTTACAAGGAAAAAATAAATAATATTCCACTCCATTTTGTTGTATGATAAGAAAATATAAGATGTAAATCACCTCCAAATATAAGATCTAAAATTTAAGATAGCAATCACCCACAAATCTCCAGAGACTATAACTGTAATTGAATATGAATCATAATACTGATTTCTTTTGCTCTCTAGGCTATTTGCCATTCTCAGTGCAGAAAGTCTCAGTATTTTCTTTCTTAATTTTTACTTACTTACTTTTACATTTCTGTTAGATTAGGGTTGCTGTTATTTTTTTCTACTGAAAAAATGAAAGTTTTAGTTTATAAATACATTGAATGAGCTGGTCCAGCCATCCATCCATTCATCCATCCATTTTCTGTACCACTTATACTACATAGGGTTTTGGGTAGCCTGGAGCCTATCCCAGGGGACTCGGGGCGCAAGGGGGCGGGGAACAGGGCCTCCTGGAAACTCCTGGAAATAAAAATAAAAATGAAATACATTTAACAAAAAGTTCTCAGTATTAGAAATAACATTTTTATGTGTGCTGATAAATATGTGGGAAAAAACTATTTTTTTTAATAAATTGTGGCAGGATATAATAGTTATTTCATCTTCATTAAGCTTTTTCATTAAAAAAAATTAAGATTAATTAAGATTTTCTTCATTAAGATTTTTCATTAAGCCTGTGTTATGTCTGTGTGGCTGTGCCTGTGTTTTGCCATTAACATTTGCCATTAATTTTTTATTGCCAACATTGTTAGGGTTTTGGATAAATATGTATCAGTCATTTGCTGATGGCCTTGTTGTCATGTTATGTATTCTGTGTATTTTATTCTATGTAGGTATTATATCAGCACAGAGGATGGAGTATCACAAAGACACCTGTACAGGCGAGTAGTGGAGAATTCACTTCTTTATGTGATTAGTAAGGACTCACCACAGTGATCATGTTTTCACAGATCTACTCTACCATTTGAAGAGTGTGTACAGTAGCTGCATAAGAACATGTCTAATGTTTTAACTTGTGTATATAGGGTGAAGACAGTGGATCTGTTTCATCGCGAGTGTTTGACATGTTCCTTGTTCAAATCTCACTGCTCATATTATGATGCTATGCTGAGTCCGGATTTACAAACAGTACTGCTGCACTGCGCAGGTTCACCTCTCTTCATTAACATATAATACACATCTTTCTATTTTATCATTGGGAAAAGGGTTTTAATAAGATGTAAATTTTGTACTTCATTAGGAATCTTCTTAATTTAGCAAAAAAGTGACACAGTGCTGCTTGAAGTTTGATGAAAGTTAAATCAAGTTATACATTTTTCCAACCTATTTACTTCGTGTGTAACATCCATGAACTGTGGACCAAATTACGTATAATGAGGGGCATCAATTTACTCAATGTATGTGACTATAAAACCAATGGGTCTCCAGTGGAAGTAATAAAATGAGTTATATAAGCTAAACAAATCATAAAAATTTAATTTTAACACCATGAACTTCACTTGACCAAGTCTAAGCTTTATTTATTTATTATTTTTTTGCTGTGTGTTTCCGGTTTTCTGGTTTCCTCCAACCGTACAGAAACATACTGGTTATAATAAATTGTTCTTAGGTGGAAATGAGAGTATGAATTTATTATCTATGTAAATATCGTGAATATTGAAAGTAAGGGAGTCAGTGTTGAGTAATTCATATTTTTAGTAGTTTCACAGACATCTTTGTTTACCAAAAAACGTAAATTCGACTTCCATTATAGTAAGACTGTTTGAAGTAAACAAGTTTTTGTTGTTTCCTCAATAAAGGGAAAAGTGTTCATCAGGATTGAAGCGGCACATTGTAGTGAATTACTCATTTTCACTAGATTCTCACAGTTGAGAAACATTTGTTGACATAATTATAAATGAACTAGCATAAATACCTAAAGTGATTTATTTTACTGAGTGGGTTAAAGTGTTTACCTTTTGTCTTTCCTCAGGGCCTGGTATTCCCAAAACTACTGTGCACAATCTTGCCAATATAAGCAGTGAGTATTAAACACACCCACACACTGTCACTAAGAATAAAATGATTTAAACCATAATTACAGTCCTAATTAGAGAACACTTTCTGTCTTTTATTGATTTTTGTCATTTTTGGCTTTCTTCTGTTTCACTGGGCTCATTGCCAGTAATGCCAGAATTAAATAAAATTTTACATGCCTTGCAAATGATCAGATAATTACTGGCATGAGATTCATCCTGATAATTACTGCTCTTGATTTTTACCTAACTGAATAAAAGAGCTGGGGAACATTCTGACCTTCTCTAATGCATAGGCACAGCACTGACAGTTATAATAATAGTCGCCTATGGCAATGTATTTCTGGAAATCTATTTTGGATCGCCGTGTGTATGCTGAGTGAACACAGTGTGTCTGCTGAACTGCAAATTAACCACTGAAACAAAGCTCATCTGAAAACCAGTGAGAATGCATCCTTTATTTAGTGTTCAGTGGCCTACACTACATTGGTTGCACATCGGAGTCACTCTGTTCAACTTCTCAACATTGCACAGTTTGCCACGCTGCTGCAGCTCATTGTGTTCTGATTAACTACTGTATTAAAATAATTTTTTTTTTGTATAGCATATTTAACATTGGACAGTGTCTCAAAGCAGGTTTACAGAACGTAAACATAATACAAGTTAATATAAGTATTAATATAATGCAAAAATTAATATTAGATTATTAAAAGATTAATATTAGATATATTTAAATGTATTTGTGTTTATCCACAATGAGCATGTCTGAGGTGACTCAGGCGACTGTGGCAAGGAAAAACTTCCTTGGATGAAAGAGAAAGAAACCTTGAGAAGAACCAGACTCAAAGGGGAACCTCATCCTCATTTGGGTGACACTGGAGGGTGTGATTATAAATATACAGTCTGTCAAATGTGTGTTGATGAGGAGGTTGCTGTCCTCAAAGACCACATGTAGTTGGCATCTCCTATTAGAATGTCTGAATAGTTCATGAAGCCAACTAGAGCTGGTACATCTGTAGATGTCTCAAGATCCTCACATAGTTTCCCTCAGTGAAGGTACGAAATCTTCATTACACAGAAGACAATCGGAGCTAGTACAATTTCTGGATGCCTCGGGATGGGTAGAAAGAGAGAAACAGTAGAGAGGAATTAGCGAAGCTGCTGTTCATCATATTAGCAAGCACTAGCTATTAAATATTGTGCCATTAAAAAGCTTATCGCATTTCACTGCGATTGTATTAAACTCATCAAATTATCTGTACTTTTGGTTCTCTTGTATGTATAAGCAGATGTATGTGTGCCAGTTTATTAAACACAGCTGTAAATGCAGTCAGTCTGCCTAAAGATGTCTAAAATTAGCTGCTGGCTGTTTGTGAATTATTTTATGATTCGATGATGTTTTTGGAAAGTTACAAGTCATAACAAAATGGATATAAATATAATCTATTCAGATTATGTGTGAATTATCAAATTAGTGTATAATTAATTAGTAAAATATATTTAAAAAATTAAAATATAACAATAATAATAATAATAATAATAATAATAATAATAATAATAATAATAATAATAATAATAATTCATTCATTTTTTCTAATAGCAGTTCATTTTTTTCTAATAGCATCTCTGGGAGTTTTGTCAGTCACCGCTAAGGTTAAATATGTTATCAATAAAATTTTGATCCTGATTTTATAAATTTTTGTAAATCTGTTTTCTGAAAAAAAAAGTCTATTGTTAAAAATGCAGTACGAATAAAATTAAAACAAATTTTTGTATGGATTAGGGTATAAATGGTAGTTAGGGCATCTTGCAGTGGAATTAGAATGGAATTGGTAACTTTTCACTATTGGGGTAACCAGATTTTGAAACTTGTTTAACCCTCCTGTTTTCCCTACCTGAATTCCTATACAAATTAGGAGCGCTGAGTCAACTTGACCTTGTCTGTTTTTACTGCTTATAAAAAATGAAGTATATATGATAGCCATTTTTTTCACCTTTTTAGTCTAACTTGTTTTCAACATATTAACATATATTTTGCAAAAAAAAAAAATATTTGGTATAATAAACCTTATTTATATACAAAAATGCCTCATTTTTTAGTACAATAAAAACAGAAATTATGAATTATTTTCACTATAGAGGCACAAAAGTTGATGCACAATTACAGGCTGGTATATTTCAAAGCCAGGAGATTGTTTTGAAACCATTTTGACCATTTTTAATGTCAGGAAATAATAAAACCTGTTTTTTTCCAGGTCAAATTAACTTGAATGCTTATAAATCAAAAATTATACAATTATCACCATTCTGTGTGATCAGCCTTACATTTGGTACATTTGTGTGTATGTGTGCGTGTGTGTGTAGCATCATTTCGGTAGATCATATTTTGCCCTCTGCTAGGCAAAGGCATATCAAAAGTGTGAAATATTTACAAATATGTAGCTTTTTTCTGGAGGCCTAATGAAATGCAAAGCCCTATTTGTGTGTGTGTGCATGTGTGTGTGGTGTGTGAGTGTGTGTTTTGGGTCTGTGTGTTAGTGGACATTTTATGTGTGCATTTTTGTGTCTGTATGTATGTTCATTGCGCTGAAAAGCGTTAAAGTGTGACCTATTGCCCCACTAAATATGGCCGGGTCCAACTGACCCTGGAGGATCCAAAACGCAAAGTATATAGTGGTCCGAACACATTGTTCAACGAAAATAGACAAAATTAATTTTACTTGCAAAGTTCATAATTTGGAACAATCCTGGTAAATTTCAGGCAAATATGTGGAAGAAAACCCAAGTTATTAAACTTTCATTAAACCTTCCAGCAGGGTCAGATAGACCCGAGGAAAATATAAGGGTTAACCCACACTATATGGCCAAACGTATGTGGACAACTGACCATCACACTCATATGAAGTTCTTTTTCCAAAGTCTTGCTTCAGTTAAAAATAAACTTTAAAGGTGCCCTTCCACACAAAACCATTTTTACTTGTGTGTTAGGTCCATATGTGTTTGTGTTGTGTCGTGAATTTGAAAACAAACTGCTACCTCCCCGGTCAGTTCTAGCCACTTAAATGAAATAAGGGGAGAAATCAGGTCAGTTGGAAAAGCTGGTCACTCTGATGTCAGAGTGACTGAGCTCATTACTATTCATGACCTCTCTCACTTGAGACCGCGCCCCCAGAATTCGTGTAGCTCAGTGAGTTTCCTATACAGCCAGGATGGCTGAACGTCAACGGGCTTGTGAAGAAGGAATTCTGCCGCAATTCAAGGTGATTGTAAACAAATTTCCTCTAGCCTAGGCTACTTATTGCGCTGGGTG
Organism: Tachysurus vachellii; assembly: GCF_030014155.1. Classification (NCBI taxonomy): domain Eukaryota; kingdom Metazoa; phylum Chordata; class Actinopteri; order Siluriformes; family Bagridae; genus Tachysurus; species Tachysurus vachellii. Next base: position 18,151,134 of record NC_083467.1, read on the forward strand.
AATGAATATTCATGCTCTCATATCCTAGCGGTTAGCCAATCGGAGCCAAGCAGCATAGCTCATTTGAATATTCATGAGAACTGGCGCAAATCGAGCTGAGTCTTCCTCCAGGCTTTCTATACCACACTAGAATGGCTTGAAACAAGATAACCAAAGCATTATTTCCACAAAAAAATGTTACAGAGTCCATGGTAAACTTCAGACATTACCACAAAAGTAATGAAATACGTGTGGCAGGGCACCTTTAAATGATTGTTCAAAAATCTACAGATGCAATAGATACGTGTTGGATCGTAAAGAAAAAATTACATATTGCAAATGCTAATGATTTATGTTCTGTTTGATTATTAAACTGATTAATGTATATGGTGTAGCAGAATACTAAAACTGTACCAAAACGCTGTTTGTTAAATTTCCCTCAATGAGATTTTTGAGCATGTGTTGAGTCTAAATGGTTCTTCTCTTGTTTTTGTAGGTTACATGACTGTAGATTCTGGTCTGGAGTTCAAAGAATTGCTCAGACAGAAAAATATCCCCCGCAGAGAAATCAGAATCATATCCTCCAATAACCATGGTAACAAATTACTGTCATCAAAACTGACAGTGGTCAATGCACACATAATGATTTTCTTTAGATGATACGTGACTGTGTATAAAGTACACCAAAGATGGCACTGAAATGCATGTCTGTGTTTAGTGATGGCTGTTATAATAAGCTTTGTGTTTGCAGCACTGCAACTGGAGCTTAGCTTCCCTGTGGATTTTGATGAGAATAATCAGCATCCTCTGCTTTTTATACTGTACGTTCATCCATTATTCTCTAATTTACTATTCCTTATACACTGACAAATAAATACGAACACTTATAGTACGAGGGAAATGGCTTGAAAACCAACAAAGCCAGCATCAGACTTAAAATACACAAAGAGAAAAGAGAAACCGAACCCAATACAGGTATTAAGAAAATTTGTAATTTGCTTATTGGTTCACTGATATAGAAGTTATAGAAATAATAGGGAATGTAGAATTATGTAGAAAAAACTCATTGAGAAAATGTTTCAATAACGTTTCAATTTCAGTAAGCACCTATTAAATGAAACAAACTGAAATTACATTAGTGAAATAGTGTAATCCAATTACATAAAGCTTCTGATAATAGTCCATTATGTAATCACTAATCAGTGCCACATTAAAAATTATTTTTTTTTAATTATCTCTTGTTCCTTTAAGATTAAGCTTATCCCAAGTGTTTTTAAATTAATTTTTATTTTAAATTGCAAAAACAAAATAATAACTTTTAACATAGAATTCCTTTCTCTTTTTATCTTATTGGTATTTATTTTTTGGATCCATATCCAATAATCTTGAACCTAGACACTCATAAGACAAATAGCAGATTTATACCATTGTCTGTGGGAGCATTCAGATGTGTTGCTGTCCAATTAGACCGCTGGTATTGCTAAAGCTTGACACACTCTCTGGTAGCTCTTTATTGATCCTGGCACATCACTGATTACCTATCACCTGCTATTGATTTCATGACACTTTTCTTTAGTATGCTTTCAGTCTGTGCACAGTGCGGTATACACACACACACACACACACACACACACACACACACACACACACACACACACCAACTTGCAGTTTCTCCTTTGGATTTAGTGACAGTGCCCCTGGTGGTCAGCAGGTGAGTGAAGAATTCCATCTGGACTGGGACTCTGTACTGGTGAGCACAGACAATGTGATTGTGGCTCGTCTGGATGGCAGAGGCAGCCGCTTTCAGGGACAAAAGATTCTACAGGAGGTGCACAAGCGTCTAGGTGTGGTGGAGCTCCAGGATCAACTCGCTGCTCTAGAGTAAAAGACAGTGACTTTCTCCTTTCATATGTCTCATATGTTCATGCTACACTTTATGAGTTTTAACTCTTCGGTAATATATACCGATTCTCCCAAAACTTTAAAAGCCGCCTGCCTAATATTGTGTAGGCCTCATGTGCTGCTAAAACAATTCTGCCAGTGTAGTCTGTTAACAGTAAGTAACAGTTAGTTTTGACTGCTGTTGTGTTTGACTGGAATGATTACCTTTGTTGATATGATTTAGGACATCTGATGTAACACTCTTAATATGGATCAAATCAGCTTTGGTAATTTTATATTTGCAGGTATCTGGTGAAGCATTCATACATTGATGGGAACAGAGTTGGTGTTTTTGGCAAGGTGAAGAGAACAGAATGATGATATAAATATATCCTGTTTCAGGAATAAAATATCATGTGATGTATCTTTCAGTACAGAAGTAGCTGCTTTCCTCATTCACAAATGTTTAAAAAATTTACACCAAACTGGTGCTTCTGAAGATGTGAAAGAGATGATTATAAAAGTCCATACATCATTTAAGTGTGTGAAATGCATTAATTTAGATTTGAGTTAACAGAATACATAAATGTTATAAATTTCTATACTTTGTCATTGTATCTTTAAACTCATCTTCAAGTTATATGCTGCATTAATATATCTTAATTGTGGAAGTTACGCACAATTATATTTAGAATGTGTGTGTGTGTGTGGTTGGTTCTGCAGGCGTACGGTGGCTTCCTAAGCTCCCTTCTCCTCTTGTCTCACAACTCACCATTTCACTGTGGTGTTGCCATGGCACCCGTCTCTGACTGGAGACTCTATGGTACCACAGAAGCCATTACAGTACAATAACACAAACAGTATCACATCTCACTCACAAACCCTGTATCAGTGTATAAGTGTATGAATCTTCTTTTAGAGTCTCAATAAGCCATTTCATATATTTGAGTTGGAATACGTTATTTGACCTTTAGTAATCAGATGCTCATTTGTTTGTCTGTAAAGCCTCAGCATTTACAGAACGATATTTTGGGTTCCCAGCCAAGGAGGAACACAAGTATCAGGTAAGGCAAGTGACATAACCTCTCTTCTTTCTTCTTTTTCTTCTTATAATAGTAATAATAATAATAATAATAATAATAATAATAATAATAACAACAACAACAACAATAATAATAATAATAATAATAATAATAATTTTTATTATTATTATTATAATTAATCACTATTATTATTAATCAATATTAATAATAATATAAAAACATAAGCATGTATAAAGATACAATGCAACACAAAAATGGCAATAGACAAAATAAAATGTATATGAAATGAGATTAAACATGACAATTGTAATAAAATGGAAATAATAATGCAAAGTTTATGTATAATGTTCATGTATGTTCTGCTCATTTAGATTACATTTTGAAAGGGAAAAAGCATATATGCTTAAAACGTATATGTTTAAATTACATTTTATGTTTAATGCTGGGTTTAAACAATAAATATTACAAAAAGCTCTTATATTACTCTTTTGTTTGCTTTGTTACATTTTTTTCTTGAATGACCCAAATTTCAGGGTAGTATTAAAAATAGAGGGTAGATTAAAAGTCGATGGTTATCTTTGATGTACTGCTAATGTGGATCACATTGTGCTTATTAAATTTAGCAAGAGGATGATAGTAAAAGAGGGGGATATAGCAAGTGAAAAAAAACAGGGTTTTTTTTCAGTTGCTGCTTATTTTGTGGTTATTTTATCTGCTGATTCCCATCTAACAGCTAGCTAGCCACTATCATACTGCTTACAAACAGGGAGTTTGAGGGCCATTTTGATCTATCTCTAAAACACATTAACTTTTTGCTAACAGCATCTCCTACTATAACACCAAACAGCATATGACCGTTCAAAAAAGAACAGTTTTTTTCCTGAGGAATAAGTGTTATTTCCTAATTTCTTATAACACAACAGTCAGAAAAATTACTACTATTCCCACAAACCTTGGTTTGGTGACCAGGTTAGGTCTTTTGAAATGTCCCTATTTTCATTGGGAAAACGGAAGAATTTGGTTCACATAAATTCAGAAATGGGAAAATTTCAAAAATATGTTGTTTTTTCTGACCCTGATTTGCGCTGGCCAGTCCTGCCTTTAGTGGTGTGCCTTGAGAGGAATGTCAAGCGAAAGCCATTGATGAACTCCTGTAAGGTGTTGATGCCACCACTGCACATCATACTGGGCCTAATGAATCTGTCACAGCTCTAGATAAGGACTGGATAGTCTGAAAAGAACCTTAAAGATGCCTTTTCTAAGATGGCTGGGGCAAAAATCAAAGCAGCTCCCTTCTTCATATCGCAAAAAGAAGATCCTGGAGTAAAGGTATTTCCCAAGAAGCAGAAATAGGATTGTGGAACAGCTTTGTTGTGGTGGCGTTGGGCTTCCTGGGCAATCACAATACTATGTAGAGCTGGTTGAGACTAGTGAAGAACTATGTCACAGTGGACTGCAAGATGTCTCTTAAAATCCATATTCTTCATGTTTATCTTGATAAATTCTAGAAGAACATGTTACTGTATTCAGAGAGACAAGAAGAGCGCTTCCACAATGTGGATGTCCTGGATGTTGAATGGTACCAAGGACAATATAATGAACATGATGGGAGACTACATTTGGGGGCTGCTGTGTGAAAGTGATTTAGAATATATAAAACTACTCACTTGAAATATTTTAAGGTCATTGTTATGTATCATTAAGTATAGATAAATTTTAATTTTGTTTCATATGCTGTTTTTTCTGACTTTATTTGAATGCAAATTTACCGATTTTCTCAATGAAAATAGATCAATGAGTAATGGCAATTCTCTATACTTTTGAGACACAAGCAACTAGAAAATAACACTTACTACACAGGAAATTTGTATTATATTGTCTAATAAACTCTGGCAGAAACCAATAAAAAATTCTTTATTAAAAAATATAACCTTGGCTGTATCTTAGCTGATCAGGATGACTTCTTTAATACAGTGTCTCTGCTATGATAAAACTCCTCTATTCTAACTGTAATAAATTAACAGACCGGGAGAACTACCTCAGGTTTCTTTTCATGCAAAAAGATGTTCACACTATTGTTTCATACCATTATTTCCTGAAAATAACAGATTATTGTGCTTTCTACAATATTCTGGAATATATAGTGTGTATAACTTTACTGTATATTACAATATGACCGTTTAGACTTTATACCAGACTTATCTTGTCATATTGTAATATTATGTAACATGTTCACTTGCATGTTGGTTGTATGTACATGTGTATAATGAGTGGCACTATATGAATTTGTTAGATCTCTAGCCTGTTGTCTAACATCAGCACATCTGAGAAGCAGACGTTTCTAATCCTTCATGGGACAGCTGATGGTAAGTGATGTCTAAAGTTCTACATTTTTAAACAGTTTAATTAAATAAAAGTGTTGTCTGTTTGCTTTTCTTACTAGTTTACCTCCTAACAGAGTTTTTAAACTTACAGTATTCTTAATATGTCAACCGGTATTAGGATGTACTCATTGTTGGAGACTTTGAAGTCACTCCGGATATTACTGTCTTCCAAAAGCCTTTAATGCATTAATTTATCAGATTACATGCTATGTACGAGTACATTCACCATGAGAACATTTTGTAAGGAAAGTACCACTGAAATAAAAATACATAACTGTAAAAATTGAAATTAAGTAATAATTTTTGTTACAGAGAATATGATTATATATTTAAATTTATATATATATATATATATATATATATATATATATATATATAAAACAAACGCTGATATCTCTACAAGAACCTGATGACGTGATCATATACTGTAGATAGCAATAAGGAGCTGAAATGACCCTTGCTATGCTACTTGCAAAGAAGATTTGAACTGCATGATTCTTTGAAAAGAGAAACAGGGGCTAAAGGCACATGGTTAATTAGGCACAGCTCAAAAGAATTCATAGGTATATACCAGCAGTTACAGGCACTGTTAAATATCTAGCTGTCAACAAGCTGCTTTGGGTAGTAAGGTTAAGGAAGGTATTGTATTACTCCTAGAATTGTTGGATTATATATTCAGGAAAGCTAAAGATCATACCAAGGCTTAAGCATTCTTCCACACAATGCCACCTGCATGTCTCACAACATTCAAAATGATCGTATAAGTGATATAGTACAATTAAATAGGTACCCCGTGGCACACAGCTGCACTTAAGAAATAATGGGTTGTGATTTTGTTTCAGTTGTTCTTCGTTTAGTGAATTAAGTTTCCAACCTTATTCAGTTTCTGCGTTATGTCACGACGGTGTCAGCGTTATGTCTACCAAAGATAAAGGATTGCAAAAATGTGCAAGAAAGGCTTAATCATGAAGTGCCATATGTGAACTTTTTTGATCACGATATAAAAAGGTAGGAGCTCAGTATACTAGACAGAAATAAGGTCAACATAGAAATGTGTGAAATTCATCTTCAGCACCGAAGGACATTTTCAGCAAACATAGAAGTAGTATGTTACGTTTGAGGAAGGCACATTGAAAGGGACCTGACTACAGGATTTAGTGAGGAATTGAGCAGAAAGAGATACTCAGGAGGTTCAACACTACATCAAGATGGCTTCAAATCTTCTTAGGAAAGGTGAAGTGTTCCTTTTTTATTGCATATTTAAACTTATGGTAAGCATGGTATATGTTATTGAAATACAGCTCTATCCTGACAGATTTGTCAAACAGCTGGTTCTCAAGCAACTGGCTCAGTACCTTGTGCACATGCTGAATAGGTTAACATTGGATAGGAGAGTGTATGTGAATGCCGTTAATGTAGACTATTACCTGCTTGTCTAAAAAAAGTACTCATGAATACCTGGAACATAGATGGGGCCTTGAAAACCCATCATCAAACATTTGTAGAAAAATCAGATTATAATGTTTAGCTCTACTATAATAAAGAATCATGAATGCCTGAGTTTTGTGGCTATGGCAACAAAAGGAAGTGAATCATTTATTTGACAGTGATTGTCTTCAGTCCTGTGCAGTACATACATGAGTGTCAAAGCTCTTCTTCTTCTCTTCTTCTCTTCTTCTTTATAAATAAAACCTGTCAGTTGCATGGGATTGAATATCTGTAGTGAGCTTCTTGGATATTCTCATCCTAATTCTCTTCATAGTAGAGAAGGTAATTTTATTTCCATGAAGGAATGGAGTACTCTATGAATTTAATGTGGAGAAAGATTCATAGCTCTAAAAACCTCACTGAGGTCTGCTTATTATATCATCCTGAGATGAGTCTGTATTCCATAGCTTCTGAAGAATGTGAAATGGTTTGTGGAATGTTCAGACATTTTTGTCTGCAATTCCTACCAAATGAATGAGGTCTATGAAATGGGAGATGATATCTTATCCCATGGGTTGGCCCCATGACAGTTAGCCAAGAGACCTTTCAGAAATGAGTAGAGAGAACCATGCTCATCCCAACTACAAGAAGCTATCAGTAATTATTAAAAATGCAGGAAAGATGGTGTAAGGCAGTAAGGCAATCTGCAGTATCTGAACCTGGACCGAAAGTTTTTGAAAGTTGTAATAGTTTCTTCTGTAAAAAGCTTCATTAAACTGTGATAGAGACAGAGAAGTGCTCAGAAGACATATACCAATTAATGGCTTTCATTGTGCATCACCATGGGACTTGTGTCACTTTTAGAAAATAGGCATTGGTTTGAAGCCTGAAGTACAGTATTTGTCTAGAATAATTGATAACAGGAGAGTGGTGCATCGCAGTGGTCTAGTAGAGCAAGCAGACCTCTGAAAGAGAGGACCTGCGACATTTGATGTATTGAGACAACCAGCTCTTGCCAGTAACTAGGGACTCCTGGTAAAATGTTGGACCTGGACATGACATGATGCTGTATGTTGATAATGTACTGTATGTAGTTCAGTCACTTTAGAAAATCATAAGCATTAGTTGCAACAGCTGCAACTGGTCAACTTAAAAAATAAGATATAGAACAAGCAGAAAATAAACAAACAAAAAATAATTTATTGGTCCTCTTGGCAGTTTTTTCTCATATATTATTACACCAGGCGATTATTTCTACCTTTCCACTTCTCTCTTTCAGCTTCTGTTCACTTCCAACACACAGCAGAGCTGGTGAAGCTGTTAACTATGCATAATGTGAACTATACATTGCAGGTCAGTGTCGCAACCCTTCGAATAGAGCCCAGTAATAAATGTGCTAGAGTTTACTGTTTTCCCTGCTATCCATTTTGTAACTGTATACACATTCCTGCTCTCTTACTGAATTACTGTAGATTTTTCCTGACGAGGGCCATGACATCAGCAGCACACACTACATGCTGAGTTCTGTCATCAGATTCTTCAGAGGGTGCTTCCATGAAAACGTTGATGTCACCATGGAAACCGGGGAGGATGACTAGCATCTGTGGCTTAAGTGATCTCAGCTGGACTCAGATGGGATTTAAGGACAAGATGGCTGCCATAACAAGTATCCTTGACATGGGTGACTTTATTCTAATCCCTCTGGCCTCACTCCTACCTGCCAGAGGCACAGAAGGCTTTCTTATCTGGTGTAGCAGTGGCGCAGCCAGACTGAGTCACACAGTCTATGATTTTGCAAGATCAGTTGTGCTGTGTCAGTAGAGACTGCACTAGTATGAATGACTAAGTTTACAATACTTAAAGATACTATGAAGCTTACAAATCAACCAAATGAATTTCTACTTTCTGTTTACTTCATGAAAGTCAAACATACATATAATACATACATATAATAACACTTGAACACCCATTCAGGCTAAAAAAAAAAATAAATAATGGGCATTTTTCCAATGTTAAGCATTATTTGTAAAATGAGAGGCTTAGAGATTTTGGAGAAAATCTTTTCACCTGCGGATTTTTTATCAAGATTTTTTTTATTCATTTTTAAAAAAAAACTCTATATTACAGCTTATTTGGAATTGAGCCTATATCCATCAAGGTACCTCAACCCTGACATGTTCACTATTACCTTTGATGAACATTAAGTACGCAGTAAATGTTTGTTTCTCGTCATCATTTTGTGTAATTTTGTGTGTATACATTCCAGTGACACATTGAATACTTTATATATATATCACACATAAACCAAGTAAATGTCATATAATTAAAGGATCTGTAGAATACAAACTATATTTGCCCTGTAATTTCCTGCATTAATTCATGTAACTGTCCATGTATGACTAAAAGTTTTATAAGATTATAAATGTCATCTGTTATATGTTTGCAATAAGACATATGGTATATACTGTAAATTCTTATTGGAAGTCCTTTGTTTATCCAAGTATCCAGTACTTGGTATTTCCAGAAATATATTTCAACAATCATCCTATCGTATAGGGCTCACAAATGAAAATCATTCATCTGTGAAATCATACAAATAGCGTTTTCTTCCAAGTGTGTAAAGCTGATGTGGTCTGTGTGGCAGTATAGACACAGTGTTGGTTGGTGGCTGCACTTGTCACTGAGAAAGTATGGTATATACAGTAGTAGAGCTCACCCTCTCTAGTTGGTATCTGTAGTGTGATAGGAGAGAGTTGACTGGTCGACCAAAAAAACATATTAAAAATGACAATTTGATAGATTATGAACTCAAGTGATTAAAGATATCATCAGTTTTCTTCCTACTGTATCTATAGATACATAGATATGCTATCAGAGTGATGAATTTGTGGTTTTGTTCAGTTTTATGCAATGTCACACAAACCTTCAGGAAAGCAGCAGTTGGTAAAGCTACATATGTCAAGTCAAGTCAAGTCACTTTTATGAACATCTTTGTTAAGAGATTCTGTCCTTTATGATTATTCTCTCTATTTTCTCTCTCCATTTAAATTTAAATTTCTATTTTCTCTCTTTATTTAAATTGTTATTGTTGTAAGTCAACTGCCTTCATACTAATTAGAAGTAAATATTCAGTCAGTAGATTGTAAAATATACACAAAATATAAAAATAATTGAATTATGTACCACAACATTGTGTTTTACAGCAATTATTGCATTGATATTTATTGTAATTATAATTAACTGTTGTGGAAAATAATACCTGTAATACTTAAATACTTGTACTTAAATAAAGTTATTTACAACAATGTTTATGCTTATCAAATCTAATTGGTTAATCAAGGTTTATGGATGATTATTTTATAACAAAATCATAAAGCCACAAAGCTGGGACAGGACAGTTTCTATAGCCAGCCCAGTAAAAACAACTTTAAAGATGAGCATAAAATCTAAAAATAAACAGGCATTTCTTAAATAATCTCAGGCATGCATGGTTTGGTTACTCTCTCTTTGTGGTTCACATTCACCAGCATTGCATATAAATAAATGCAATAATTGTTGATTTTCATGATATGAAGATAACAAATCTATAACATCGGTGAGTCTGGGTCAGTTTGATGAGCTGTTTATTTATAGTCATTACTTGAGGACAGAAAGGCCCAATCCTCCAACCTGTCTTCCTTCTCATTGCCCTGATCCCAACCAGCCAAACAAAAATAAAGCAGAAAAAACAGGAAATCTAAATTACAAAAGAGATAAACAATCAAACTAACACAGATGATGACAATATCCACCCTGCTTGCTAAACTACTATGATATCTGATAAATCGTAAAAATATACTGTATGTACTGGATACACTTGTCTGTACAAACCACACCGCCATCTCTGGAGTCTACTACAGTATATACACACACATGCACCCTTACACAGGGCCTGTCCACACTATGACTTTAATGACTGCACTAAAGATTTAAACATGGTAATATGGTACAGAATATTCATGCTCAGGTTCCACATTCAACTCGTGTTTTGTATAGTTAGTCACTGTGTATCGTTTGAACAGGTTTCTCAGTATTTCAGTTGCACAAAAGCTACAGAAGCTTTCAATATATCACACTGAGCCATCAGCGTGATGCTCTCATTCAGTCATTTAATGCGCCCCTGTCACCTTAATAATTTACATCTAAAGATTACAAAGAAAACAATCCCTCTGCATGCTGTGTACACTTCTGTGCTATTACCCTATAAGCTAGTCTAATGACAACTACCCAGAAATTCCATTTCACTCTGTGTTCAACTTTTAATTTATTCTCTGTCACATAATTGTGCTCTTTACTCAGTCAAATCTGTAACACAATTGCAGTTTAAATACATTAACAAAAATAATGCAAAATGCTCCAAAGGAATTTAGTGATAACTGAAACCTGGTGAATGTGATTTGTTTGAGTAGCACATGTCTCTAGATTACTTGAACGATAACACATGTAACTGATCACTGCTATCTGTTGTCATCAGTGTTATAATGGTAATCCTACCTCACAGCTCAGGGGTCCTGTGTTCAGTCCTGAGCTTGAGATACTAGCTGGGTGGGTTTCTTCCACCCAAAGACATGCAATTGGTGGCCAAATAGCCCCTAGGTATGAGTGACTGTATGCATGTGTGTGCACATGGTACCCTGCAACAGACTGGGTGTATTCCCATTCACCTTGCAGATTCACCACAAACTTGCCAAGGATCAAGTGGTGACTGTATTGACAAAAATTTAATTGACAGATTAATTAATACATTTTATGAACTCAAATACAGATCCACACATTTATTTTCATCTCTAGAAGTGACTAATGTGTCTGCAGCAGGGTTGCCATGTCTACAGTCATTAAAGCCAGCCCAGAAACAATACAAGATCTGAAAACCTGCCCATACTCCATACTCTATACATTGTCCACCCCTGACTACAATAACCAAATGTGCTGTATTATTTTAGTAATACCAATATATTTAAACAAAGCAGTGTTTAATACAGTATTTATAGCTTATTAAAACATTTCACATTATTACAGATTATAAACATACTGCATACAGAAATGTACAGAGCCTATTTTATGAATGGGATCAGGAGACACCTCTGTGGCAGCACCTGCATGATGAGAGCAGTATGGTTCGTATTTGTGGATGAGCAAATTTAAAATAATTACAGTATATTATTAGAATCTGGAGATGTACTGTAAAACGACCAATTCTTAAACTTCTGGTTAAAAGCAATCTACTTCTGTGAGGAAATCATGGACATGGCAACATTTATCTGCAGGAAAAATGACTCAGGAATCGGAGGACAGACTCACAATGATCACATCAGATAGCAGTTAGTTGAAATCAATGTTGGTTTAGCTACAATAGAGAAACAGTGATCCAGAAACATGTCCTGCTGAAATATATATGTTCACCTGTTGGATACAGTTTCAGTTTTGTGTGTGGACAGGGCAGCTGGTTTTTACAGCGTTCAGTAAAGTCCTGTCTGTGTGTCTGTGTGTGTATGTCAAAAAGAGTCAACCTCGTTTCAACCTCTCAGCGTGGTTCAGAGCTTGTTGACGGAGACGCCACTTCTTCTCGGTGAAGGTTGTTACCATGGAAACAGTGAGCATTTTTGTGTGGTAACAAAGTGCAGCACTTTTGTCCCAGTGTCTACCGCACACATATTTGAAGAAAAAACAAACACAAACATGCAGCTGTGTGACTGGATCAGGTCCACACAAACAGACCATCTGCACTGTGATTGGCCAAATCAGGATTCAATTAAAAAATCTGTGTGATGATTGGTCAGCGCGTGAAGCATCCGGCTTAAGATAGAAGTGATTTCTGATATGTGAAAGAATTGGTTGCTGTTTTAACAACCAAATTTGTTTCCAGTTAGAAATGTCCATTATCAGCAAGTAAATACACACACACACAAAAACACTTACACACCTTTTGGGCCTATGTCTCAACATTCACATTGTCTAAACATCAACACATAAACCCACATGCATATATACATATCTAATCACACACATACTCCCTCTTATCAAAAATCTAAAAATCTTTCCATTTAGAGGTGCAGGCCTCTTGTAAGGTGGGATCCTACAGGGAGCAGTGGTGTGTGTGTGTGTATGTGTGTGTGTGTGTGTGTGTGATACACAGGTCTGCGTGGAGAAAGGTCTGGTGTGTATGTGTGTGTGTGTATAAAGGTCCTGCTGTTAATGCACTCTTCAGCCTACTCCTCCTCTTCCTCATCTTCATCAGCGAGTGGGAAGATATCCTCCTGCAGGCAGGATCGGAAGTAGCTGCTCAGAGATGCTGAAAGATGCTGCCGACTCTGTTCTGACAGGAAGTGACCTTCATCCGGATAAATCTGCACAAAAAACACACATCAAGTCGATAAACATCAAGTACAACTGCACAAGATAATCTTGGCTACCTATTTATGGTATTATGCATGTTCAGTACTTTTATAGTATTAGTTGTAATAATTTATTATTTACAAATTATTGACATTATTTGCATTTATTTACATTATATACATAATTTACATTATTTATTATTTAATTATTTAGTTGTAATAATTTCTTATTTAGTATTTGTTGCATTCCATATTTAGTGTTTCTTCAGTACCTGCAGTGTATAGTTGGCTCCGATCTTCACCAGATTTTTAATGAGTTCAGCTGAGTGTTGGAAGTGAATATTTGCTTGAAAGAAATAAACACAGGAAAGGAGAAATCTCAGTATAACGTCATTTCGACCCAATCAATTCTCTCTCTCTCTCTCTCTCTCTCTCTCTCTCTCTCTCTCTCTCTCTCTCTCACCATCTGCAGTTCCATGTACAAGCATCACAGTCTGGTCTCTAAAGCCCTGTACATTCTGTAGCACGCTGGAGGACTGGAGAACAGACAAGTATTTTAAAATAGCTTAACTGCTTTATAGCAAATTTATAATGCTCTGGAGCAACACAATGACAGGCAAGCAAACGAATATTGTTGGTTTGCGTAAAGAGAGTGAAAAACCCACCTGGTATCTGCTGTCATCCTGCAATGGAACTCCTAGGTAGCGCTCTGAGAATGCTGAAGCTGCCAAGAGAGAGAGACAGAGAGAGAGACCTACTGTAAGTAATCTAATGGAAGTGATAAATCCTAATGCTGTCCAGAGTACAGTGATCTCAGAAGTTTATATTTTATAAAAATGTATTTAACCAAACATTTTCTGTGTAATCAGTGTCTGAACATTAAGAAGCAATTGTACTGGCTAAAGATAAAGGTTAGATTTAGGGAACATTGAGAATTGTGTATGCTTTACCATGTAAAGTCCAGTCAGTTACTGGAGACATGGCCACAGCACATTTAAACAAACTCTCAGTGGACTTCACCAGCAGGAGCGTCACATACCCTCCATAACCCTGCAGCCAAACATCAAAAAGTACATAAACACACACCAATGACACAGATCATTCTCATTAAACAGAAGATGTGTAAAACATTTTTTATTATCTACTGTCTCTGTGATATATCTGTTACTTAAATAAAAATGAATTAATTTCTATTACTGCATTATCACCACAACCGTTTGGCAAGTTTTCCTGTATTCAGCAACGAACAGAGAACCATGCTCTTAAAAATCATGTCTAATGGAAGTCCATGGGCAGCTGCCGTAATGTTTATATAAAACATATTTCTGTAGAATGCTTTCTAAAACTGTTTACTCAAAACTATTTGTAATTTAGACACCAAATCTGTATAATACCTCCTGTCAGAGAGTTTTTTTTAGATGGAATATGTGTTATGTGGATATGTGGTACATGGATAACTCTTTGGAATCTTCAGGCAAGTAACTGGAATTATATTTTACTGAACGGCTCCAGAAAATCTGAATGAAACTAAAAGAGTAAAGCTTTAGTAACAATTTCTTTAATAAGTCTTTTTCAGGCATAGTTGTAATCTATCTACGAATTCAAGGAATGCTCAAATCTGATTGGTCAGAGGTTGTTGCTGTTGTTAATTTTCTATAACAGCAGCTCTGAGAATAGTTCTGGCTGCGAGACAAATCATAGGGTTCAAATTCACTCATATTAATATGCTATTGTTAAAACTAATTCACAATAACTTGTATGGCAGATGTTGAACATTAAATAAAAAAAAAAAAAATTTTTTTCTTCAGCTGCTCCATATTCAGGGTCGCCATTGTGGATCACATGGTCCGCATATTAGATTTGGCACAGGTTTTATGCCAGATGCCCTTCCTGATGCAACCCTCCCATTTTTATCCGTGCTTGGGACCGGCACTGAGAATTAGCTCTTCTGTAGCTGGGTTAGCTCCCCGATCGGAAATCAAAGCCGAGCCACAGCAATGAGAGCACAAGATCCTGCCGCTGGACCACCTGGGGCCTTATTAAAAAAATTACAAATTGCAGTGTTATAAGTGGAATAAAACACTTTGGTATGCTAATGTTGGTCCTACATTATGTTTTATTTCTTACATAGACTGCCCAGACATCCGCCTATTAGACTTTCATTTTAGGACTAGTTTTATTTGCAGAGAAATGTTTTTCTTTTTCTTTTTTTACTACAGTTGTGGAAATCGTTAGCTAGATTACCCAGCTAGCAGTACACTGGCATCCGTATTCCTTCTCCTTCTGTTCTATGTAGTATTTTTTAAAAAGAAAAGTATTTACGTTGTCGCTATGACGTCAATAAATTACATAGAACTGAGGTCTTACCCGTCCAAACACTCCTATCCTGTTTTGATCTATGTATGGAAATTTCATCAGGTATCTGCAAACAACAGGATTGACACATAATAAGATTTTAGTTCGTCACACAATCTGCCAATATTTAAGTCAATTAAAATCAATAAACAACATGAGCAGCTTACTCTAGAGCAGCGAGTTGATCCTGGAGCTCCACCACTCCCAGACGCTTGTGGACTTCCTGTAGAATCTTTTGTCCCTGGAAGCCACTTCCTCTGCCATCCAGACGAGCCACAATCACATTATCTGAGCTCACCAGTACAGAGTCCCAGTCCAATGAGTATCGGTCATCCACCTGCTGACCGCCAGGAACGCTGTCTCTGTATAACACAGATCGACAGGATGTGAGGTCTCAGGAATGATCCGAATCAAAGGTCACTCAGTACTTTTTATGTGAAAAATTATTTTGAGTAGCTCATACACACAAAAAAAAAATCACACACACACACACACAGACACACACACAGACACACACACATTTCCCAAACCCACACTTTAAGAATAAGCTGCATAAGAATGCTTTCTTTTAGTCTGACTGAACATATATATGTATATATATATATATATATATATATATATATATATATATATATATATATATATATATATATATATAAACCTAATTAGCACTTTAAGAGATATCTTGAGTTGTTTTCAGTGAGGCAAGCAAATTGAAATCCACAGAAGACTTTGAAGAGCATATTAAGAGTTTACCATCTTTCAGCACTATGATTACAGCATTTAACACAATCAGTGTAAGTGGATAAATATCATCTTACTGTGTGTGCTGATACTAAAGTAGACAGCAGATCCTTCCTTTGGAGAATGTATTCATATATAAGTACAAAATTACCTGCAGCTGTGTTCCTCTTTCATTCACTCATTACAATAACTCTTAATATAAACACACAGCATGGTAATAAGCATTATGATCTCTCTCTCTCTCTCTCTCTCTCTCTCTCTCTCTCTCTCTCTCTCTCTCTCTCCATCCCTCCCTCCCTCCCTCCTATCAATAATGATGAGAACAGTATTCCTGCTGAAGCTTTGCACACACTTCACCTCAGAGACTTAAAACTTTAAACGTTAAAACTCTGAAACAGGTTGAGCTCCTACCTGCTTCCACCAAAGTAAAATAAATGAAATCTAATCTATCTATCAATTTTAGTTTGATTAAGAACTACTTACTAAAGATCAAATTTAATTAACACATACATTACACATGGGTATTAAGTATTTTTCATTTGCTTTTAAAACAAATCTTATCTATATCTTTAAGATAATTAAAAATCACTGAAAATTTTCAGTATAGTTAGTTTTTATTGTTAGTGTATACAGTCACCAGCCACAACAACACTAGTTACTACAACTAGTTACTAACGCACTTATCCAATCAGCCAATCATGTGACAGCAGCACAGTCCATGTAATAATACAGATACAGGTCAAGAGCTTCAGTTAAAGATAACATCAAATATCAGAATGCAGAAAAAAAATTGCTCTTGGTGATTTTGACCGTGGCATGATTGTTGGTGCCAGATGGACTGGTTTGAGTACTGCTAAGCTGGGAATTTCACGCACAACAGTGTCTAGACTTTCCACAGAATGAAAATGGGAAAAAAATCTCCAGTGAGTCAGAGATCTGTTGGTGGAAATGCACCTCTGAGGAGAATGCTTGGTTCAAGCTAACAGGAAGTTTGCATTTCCATTCATTTTTGGGAAAAAAAAAATAGAAATCAATAATTTTATTTTATAAAATGGGTCATATCACTTCTTTCAAAACCACGGGGGAAATAAACTGCTTTTATTACAGCAGCAAATGCTTACATCATCAGCAGTAGTCCATAATGGTGTGAGTCAGAGAAGTCGGGGGGAAAGGAAATCTTTAGAGGCAGATCTAAAAAAAAAGAAAGAAAACTCTTTAGGGAATAAAAGCATTATGTGGTTTACATGATTGATGCCTGCTTAGTGATCTTCAAAGTTAAATAAATGCACCTGTCTCCATTTTAAAAAATATTAGCAAAGACATCATGGCTTACACAAAGTATTACAGAAATGTTTTGAATGAAAAGATGACTGCTAATTGTGAAATGAACATATATGAAGAGATATTTACCAAAGCGGTCAGTCTGAAGGGTTTTATACTCTGTGATCTGGATTCTCTTGTATCTCAGAGCAGCTTTAAGGAGAGAGTTATTCTCCAGAATAAAATAATCTGGGCACACAGAGACAGGGTGAACAATCAAGAGGTGAAGCTGTTTTTTATTTTTTAATTAAAATCTCTATAGCCACAGTATGGCCACTCACTATAGTTTTCTTACTGTGTGTTACACTGTGATTTAGTAGATGTCTCCCAACCATATATTCACAGTAGGTATTTGCCACCAAGAGGAAAAACCCATAAAAGTGAGTTATCTGAGGTTTACAAAGACCCCATTGCCACATTTAATCATAACAACAACAGGCAGAATAGCATTGAATCTTCTGCAGGATGGGTACTGAAGTGGCTTTATTGAAATCCTAAAGGCACTACTACTTGACTTCTTGTTAATGGACCAGTGCTGCTCTTCACCTGGCAATGACTTAGAACTCACTAATTACATTTGTAAATGACCATGAAAGTAGTTACGCTATAGTCTCTGATAATAAAAATACCTTTCACACACCAATCACTCAGACACTTAATTTGCCTCAACATCAGATTTATAGGTCTGGCTGCAGACAGCTAATACACAGAGTTAGTAAATTAACTAGCCAGTTAACTAGATATGTAAGTAAGGAATTAGTGTGTGTGTGTGTGTGTGTGTGTGTGTGTGTGTGTGTGTGTGTGTGTGTGTGTGTGTGTGTGTCTGTGTGTGTGTGTGCGTGCGTGCGTGTGTGTGTTTCTACATGGAGTGTGGAATGAATATCTTGTAAATAAAAACTCACTGGCTGTGTGGAGTGTGTGGACAATCACTGTTGGGGCTCCAGGTCCTAGAAGGATAATTAAAACACATCAAACAAACCTGGGTTAGATTATTGCAAGTCAATAACAAAGGTAAAGGTTTTGTTTGTGTGTGTCTGTGTGTGTGTGTGTGTGTGTCTGTGTGTGTGTTTGTGTGTGTGTGTTTGTGTGTGTGTGTTTGTGTGTGTGTGTGTGTGTGGTGTGTGTGTGGTGTGTGTGTGGTGTGTGTGTGTAACCAGTTATCGTTAATAAACCTAAGCATAATATACAGAAAGTTCATACATCCAACATGGTATATGCACCAGCATGAGTACTTAAGTGTGCACTTCCCAGACACTCCCATGTTGATGTAACCTTTTACAGCGGATGTGTGAAATCTCAGCATGATGCACATTTTTCTGAAGGTATTTTTTAAGCAACACTATAAAAATATTTTTTTTTACGGCAGTACTGTAGAATTTACAGTAAACAACTTTAAAACATTTACAGTATTGTAATATCTTACACGGTGTACAATTACATGTAATCCACTACTTTTGCTTGTTTGTCTGATGCTTTAAAAAAAATAAGTGACTTACAGTTGATGCAGGATACAACTGAGCTGAAGGGTCTAGCTTGAGCACCTGACCCAGTCATGGGAGTTTGGCAGTGCATGGATTGTAATCTAATACTCTCTGATCTGTAACTTAAAGCCTTTACCACTGAGCCACCACAAATAGGTCAAGTAGCCTGCACTGATTTCACCACTTCCAACACAGAAGTAACTCACACTACAAGATGATATTTAATCAATATAAGTTGAGCTAGTTCTTCTACATTCTACATTATATAGGGATGTGTTAGCTTAGTGGTTAAAGTGTTGGACTACTGAATGGAAGTTTGTGAGTTCACATTCCAGGTCCACAAATCTGCCCTTGATTGCTCAATTATTAAAATGAGATTAAATGTATGTTGCTCTGGAAAAGGGTGTCCAATCTTATCCACAATGGGCTGATATGGATGCAGGTTTTCATTCCAAACAAGCAGAAGCCACACCTGAGTCTACTGATCAGCTGAATCATGTGTGGCTCCTGCTTGATTAGAATGAAAACCTGCACCCACACTGGACCTTTGTGGATAATACTGGGCATCCTTCATTTTTATTATATACATCTTCAGGCTCATGTATTTAAAGGTTATATATGTATAGAGTTTAGAAGTAATAATTCATAGTGTCAGTGGTATATATAATGGAACGTAAATGAAATACAGTATGAAGTCCTCACCACAGATTTTAAACCTCTGGCCCCTGAGATAAAAATGTGGCCCATCATTGCTCTTTATGTACAATTGTAGCAAGGATAACAGCTTGAGTTATTATGAATAAGACTACTGGGGCTGTGAAATTAATAAAGTAATTAAACATAATACATAGCATCTATGTCTAGTTACTACAAGTTAATCAAAGTTCTTATTAACTTCAATTATTTGACCCTAAGGACAGATGTTTTTTTCCGATTATTTTAGCAGCACCACTGTTTTTTACTTTTTTTTTTAAAAAAAATGCTTGTAAAGGACTGTATACTATGTGAGGTCAAGTGTAGTTGTTCAAAAGGCAGACATTTCACTGCCGCAGTCATTTTCCATGCACAATCTTTGCTAAGCTTGCATAATATCTTGTCTCTGCTCGTACCTAACCAAAGTGCCTCACTTCTATTTTCATTACATCTAAGCATGTGAGTGCAGTTTCTAATTTTCATCCATATAATGCCCTGTAACCTCAAGATAATTACAGTTACTGAGAGTAATTTCCATTTAAACACAGGCGCTTTCTCCAGCAATGAATCACACAACGTTTCAGCACACAAGAAACTAGCCCAAGAAATGTGGCGGAGGATTGCGGATAATTAAAGGGTAACACTAGGAAGATGCATCCATGGCCAGCACGGTAAATGTATAATACATTGATAATACACTATTAAACCTTTAACTCTTACAGTTAACTGTTACACACAGCCCTGAGCGAGTGTATATACAGTAGGTGGATGTGAGAGCTGTACCTTTACAGTGCAGTATTACATGGTGCTGTGATGGACTGAGGTCAGCACTAAAGAAAGTGCAGTGGGCCTTGTTCAGGTCACAGGTCAGACATCGCCGTGGGAACAGACCAACTGTGGACACACTGAACACAACCCAATTCATTTTAATCTCACCACCTCTAACTCAGCTCAACAAGCCCAGAGAGAACAAAACTATCAGTATTGTTTTGTGTGTTAAGTGAATGTACTGTACATCTTTTGAACAGCAGTCCTTCCAAACTTCAGTCTATTTATGACAATAGGAATTTAATGTCACAGTAGATCAATTAGAACTAGCAATATGTAGACTGTGGTAAAAAGAAATCCAGACCTGAAGAGCTGCCGTCTTCTTGAGGATCCTTCAGTGCTTAAGAAATATCTATTGGGTAAAAACATGAGATTGTTTATTGAAAAGTCACAGAATTTTTATGAAACTTGTTGAAGCCTAAAAATAAAAACTTTCAGTAAAGCCGATGTTGATAAATAAATATCTTATAATTTATATATAATCAGAAATAATTTAGCATGTTCACATTGCTTGGTCTATGTACTTAATAGCCAGATATTGTTTATATTATTATTAGAATGATTAAGAAATATTACAGTTGCTTAATAATTCTGTACAGGTTGTGCTGTAGCCCATATGCATTATTAAGCAATTAAAATGCTCACAAAGAATCATTACTACTACAAAACATCATCAGTACAGTTACAATCCATGAATTAAATATTTATGGTCTTCATAAGAAAGTGGTACAGATTTATTTTCACCTTAGCTTTCTAATGTGGCTTTGCTAGCAATAAAAACACCACAAATAATTTGTGGCCAACCAAAATGGACATTTAGAGTTTTTGTGTTTTTTTTTCTATTAGCTGTTATTTCCACAGCAGAATTCAAAGATAGTAAGAGATATTTCTCATATTCAATTCAACGAATTGACAATTTACATTGTCTAAAAGCAGCTTACGAATATATATATATATATATATATATATATATATATATATATATATATATATATATATATATATATCAGAAGAATAAGAAATAAAAATCCAAATAATTTATTGAAAATAAATAATGAGTACAAGTATAAAAGTAATTTAACCCTTGTATGTTGTTCGGGTTTGTTGGACCCATGTTCATAAACATAAATAGTTTTGAAAAACTTTGCTTCCTTGTAAATGTGTTGATTTTTTCCACTCATAACTTGATTAAATTAGATTTTTTTTTTATTACATTTTATTAAAAAACAACCAAAAACGAGTAGCACTTTAATTAAAAAATGTGATGTAATAAAGGTAAAGGGCAAATATTAACCATATATGCTGTTTATATTGCTTGTAATTGGGATGAAGTAAACATCTGTACAGTATTTTAACATAAAATTTTTGATTGTGTTGAATTAAAAACACAAAAATGCAGCGGGTCCACCAGACCCACTGGAACACTGGCTGAGTAACAAAAATACGAACACCATACAAGGGTTAAAAAATTAATTTAAAATTTAAAATACTAAATCCCTAATGAGCAAGTCGGAGGCAAGGAAAAACTCCCTGAGATGATGTGAGGAAGAAACCTTGAGAGGACTCAGAAGGGAACCAGGCTCATATCCCATGTGGACATATTTGTTAGCTTTTCAGAAGTAATTTGTGTGCATGTGTGTGTGTGTGTGTGTGTGTGTGTGTGTGTGTGTGTGTTTAAAGGCAGGTCAACCCAACCCCATTGTCAAACAATTTGTTTTCCACAGCAAAATTCCAAGATAGCAAGAAATCTTTCCCATATCCCAGGAGAATACATTAAGCACAAGTGACTCTATGAGCATGTTAGTAGAAGCTAAACACAGTTAATATTGTTACATTCACATTTTCCTTTTTTTATTATATACTAAAAAAGACTGGAGAAAGGATCATGCAAATGTTGTTACTAAATTTTAATTATTGTACTTTAATAATGTTTTGAAAATGTCAGCATCAAATATCTGGTTTATCAAAATGTCACAGCAAAGTGTTGTATTGTATTGTATGGAATTTAAATTTGTATATAGTTGTGAATTGTGTATTGCCACTCCTCTAACATTTATAAATTACTAGAAAAACGTGTGTGATATGGCAGAATACAAAATAACTCACATGGTCTGGGAATTTTCATCATAAGCCAGAATCTCTGTCACTTCCCAGTTACCTGATGTCAGGTGGCGCACCTCGTTTTGATCCACCCTAACCTGAGTAGGGTAATAATTATCATGGTAAGTTCAATGTTTAAATGAGAGATCACTTTATCACTAATTAACCTATATAATGAATCTGTTGTTTCATCACATAAACTCATCCATATTAATTACCTGTAGCCAAGCTCACCTTTGCAATAAGAAGAACACCTCGAGAAATAATCCTGATTATACACACTATTCTAAATTACGGGCCACAAATACAGAGATAAGCAGTGATTTAAGTGAATTTACCAATTACCAACACAAGATATCAAGCTCAGCCAAAGAAGTGTTTCTAGTGATATGCTCTAACTCTAATGTATTATACAAGAAAAGCCGTCTACCTTCTTTTGTGCAAGCAGTCTCTTCCATCGAGGAATTTTTAATTATTTAAGCACCTTATTCAGTTAATCAAGCCTTTAGAGGAACTAAATGTTTGTGTTGTGCTGTTGTTAATTCCAAAGAGTTGTTAAATGAAGAACGTGAAGTCACACAAAATCGGTTTAGAAGGCCGTATCTTTTTCTAGATTGAGTAATATATTGATTCATTTGCTGTTGAGATTAAAAAATTACATATAAGAAATAGGCACAGGTAAAAAAAAACTGAAATGGTCCCGATTATACACGTAGTCCAGGTTTGTTCTGTGATTAAATGCTGTTGCATGGCCATTTTGGAACAATTCACTTTAGCAAGAAGTCCAGCTTCATTTTCTAAAATGTGTGCAATGTCAATTTTCTCAATGTCTATAAAAGTAATTCCCCTTAATAACAAAGACAATAAAAACAACTTAGATTTAGTTTTATGGTGACTGTAGCAAAAATAAATGAAGGACTATTGATTCATGGACTATTGTCTTAAACAACGAGTAAGACCCTGCGATAATGTAATTTATCTTTTATCTGTATAAAACTTTCTTGTTGTCCCAGGCATAATTCTACCTCCACATACATACTAGTGGGCTTAACAGATTTATATGCACTAATATTTCATAAAACTGTTAAACAATTTGAAGAAGATTACCTGTGTGGTGAACATTGCAATGTGATGAAATTCTCCACGGCCGCCCTGCTTCACTGGTACAGTTAGGAAAAATCGTCCGCCATCCTGTGAGAAAAAAGGCTTCTGATCCTGAAAAGAGAATGAAAAATATCACATATTATATCATAAAAATTCAGGCAAGGTACAAAACTCTAAATCTGTATAAGGGCTCTTTAAATGAAGCACACTCTACAAGTAACACTCCTGAGAACTGAACACAGGGTTAAATAGGAAGAGAGAGAGAGAGAGAGAGAGAGAGAGAGAGAGAGAGAGAGAGAGAGAGAGAGAGAGAGAGAGAGAGAGAGAGAGAGAGAGAGAGGGAAAGCTCACCTGTTTGGAGAGCCAGAGCTCTGATGTCTCCTCATGTCTCTAAAACACACAAACTAATTATCATCCAGCGCTATTCTATTCATGTGTGATTGAGCATTCCATGTGTATCTCTGTGTGTGTGTGCGGGTGTGTGTGTGTGTGTGTGTGTGTGTGTGTGTGTGTGTTTGTGTGTGTGTAAACCTTGACGCAAGCTCCAGTGGTAGAGTCGCACACAGTCAGTATGGAGATATTCTGTGCTCGATTCAACCACCTGACTGCTGTCTTAGTCTTACTGATCCATTTCACCATCACTACATAGTGCTCCCTTTCAGCACACACACACAGACACACACACACAACACAAACATAAGCTTACACCACATCTCTATAAGAGAAATAATGGGAGCAATAATCTTGAATACAATATTTAAAAAACATGTGACAATGAACACAATTTAATTTAGAAATATGAGTTTACAGTTTGTATCTTATTACTATACCTACCTGAGTTTGAGCCCATCCGGAGGGGTGAGTTCCAGAGTGTGTGTTGGTCCATAAAGATTCACCACAAACAGTTTGACCATGGGGTTGGGCTGACCTGCCTTCAAGAACACAAAAACATAAAAACCCAGATACACCTGACTATTACAGCTGATTCCACAGGAAGCACAATCAAGCTACAGTGGGTGATTGTGTACCT
The DNA here is from genome assembly GCF_030014155.1 of Tachysurus vachellii. Taxonomy (NCBI): domain Eukaryota; kingdom Metazoa; phylum Chordata; class Actinopteri; order Siluriformes; family Bagridae; genus Tachysurus; species Tachysurus vachellii. The sequence continues at coordinate 18,175,878 of NC_083467.1, forward strand.
GTGATTGTCTGTGATTGTCTGTGCAAGAGTGTACTGTAGTTAGACAAAAAAATTCTAACCCCAGGGTCCACATAAAGCTCACTGGTGTTTGAATTGTGTGCATATGTGTGTAGAATAATATATGTGTGTATGTGTGTGTTATGTACCTTAGGGTAAGGATACTGTCTTCCTTTGGGATATGTGGACCCTGTAAAGCTGGGCAGAACCATGTTGGGGACCAGACTGTCGTTCAGCACCAGGAACGCCAAACGCTCACCATCAGGAGACCACCAGTGAGCGACATGAGTATGTAAAATCTCCTCTACACACACACACACACACACACACACACACACACACACATACACATAGATGTAGAATGTCCATTGCTTGTAAGTGACTGATGCCATTATTATAATTATGTGATCTAATGCATTGATGAAGTGAGTGGCATTTTGATTAGACCCATCATTAGCACTTTTGGTCAGAGCAGAATGTGTGTGCGTGTGTGTGTGTGTTTGTGTGTGTGTGTGTGTGTGTGTGTGTGTGTGTGTGTGTGTGGCTGCAGTTAGATGAGTAATAATCTAACATTATCTCTCAGAGCAGAATTAAGACTTGTCTCCACAATTTAATTACGAAGCTTGAATGCATAAACATTCAGTAGCATATCTGCATCCACTAATTCATACACAGTCTCTCACTCTCACACACCCACACACCACAAAGCTCCAGATCAGATTGTTGTGCAGAACAAATTTATCTTTAATCAGTGTTCAGGACAAACTGTTTTATTTGATCTCAGTCGGATGGAAGATGCAATTGCTTATTTGAGAAGTCAAACTAAATTGAAACGTCCTTCTTTTGATTCCTGATAAAAACAAAAGTACTGATGTTTAGAACTAAGTCTAAAGCTTGATTACTTACTATTCTGTGAAACAAGAAACTACAGTAAATGACCCTGGTGCATCCTTGGTGCATAACATCTCTGAAACTGGATATGATTATAGAGGAAACTCTGCTATATGCTTTCATAACCTCTAGATAGCACCATAATAATATTTATAATATTTTGCTGCCTGGATGCTCTGTTGTCTTGTTAAACAATCTTAAACTTGGAGTGTAGCTAGAAAAAAGGAAACATTATAAGACATGCTAGCCAAGTCTTATAATGTTTATAGTAGCTTCCTATTAGGTTCAATAGTGACAACGTCATGCTTTTGTTTAAATTTCTAAACACTTTAGCCGTGGCATATCTCATGAAGCAGTGTAACTTAGCCTGAGCAGTTCTATCAGCTCTCAGCTGACATAAGCCTGATATTTTACCTAAGGATCTCTCCTAGCTCTGAGTAGAAGAATCTTGTTCCAGAGAACATTGGAAGTCTAAAGGTGTTTAAGGTCTGGTTTTACACTTGCATTTTTCTGGACTTGGGGTGGTTTGAGCTGTGAGTTCGAAGTGTGAAAGCTGTTTTCAAGCCCAGTAGCAGTTACTTTACTTTTATAATGCAGGAGAAAGGGATGTGAGGTTGTGTATGTATGTAACCAGACTTTCAGAGGAACAGAGCACTGTAAGTAGAACATTTCTGTAATGCTAATGTATGAACTAAAAGGACTGAATAATATATAAGTCTCATGCTGAGTTGTGTGACACAATTTCCTAAAATTTTATGAAATTCTAAAGTCATTGCATGCATCCTCCAAAACCCACTGGTCTTCACCACGTGTTGCTGGTACCAAAAAAAAAAAAGACAAAAAAATACACAGATAAACCAAGTGCCTACTAATTTACACTCCTGCATGCACAAATAAGATATTTGGAACTATGGGGCCACAGTTCAGAAGGAATTCCTTAAAAATGTTAAAGCAAATCTGTAATTATGAGCCATATACCAAATAAACCCAGAATCTATATTATATTGGTTAATATTTGTATAATGTCATAATTTCCATTATATTGTAGATAGTTTCATTAATGTGCTTTATTTCATCTGTAGCATTTTAATCACACTGCTTCTAGAAACCACCAGAGAATCCAAACATCTTATTCTGGTAAAAGGAGAGCCAAGATGTTTGTTATTATGAGGTAAAATGCATGTGCTTTCTTACCCTCATAGAGCCAGTCAGCAATGCCATTGTACACTACGCCCTCTTTCCCTGATGACGTGAGCCTGAGTGAGTTGATCTTCACTTCTGACTGGTAATATATATTATTCTCGAAGATGTACACCTACACACAGTGGAGATATTATACGGAATATCAAGTCAAATGGTGAAGGCTTTGTGGAGAATCAGTACACAGGCAGTTTAGCTCTTATTCTGAGGTCTCACTGCTCTCCATGGTGTCTTTAACACACTAACCATACTGATTTAACTCAGTAGCCAATTAGAAAACTCTTTGCGAACTGAATCAGTCGCGTTCAAGGAATGAAAAGTACAAGATTGAGCAAAGCACTGGGTCAACACAGTGAAAATGGACTGAAAATGCCCTGCTGGAATATAGTACTAAATACAGATGCTTTTCTATCTGAAGGTCATACTAACACACTGTAGCAGGGCTCTGATAACATTTAACACTCTGCAGCCAAGGTTTCCTGCAGGGAGCTCGAATTGGCTTTTGTTAAAAAGGAAGTTCCTGAGGGTAAAAAAAAAATCTACAAATACTGCAGATGTCTGACAATATATGATGTACTTCTGATCCAATCTGCCAGCTGAGTCTGATGAGAACTAACTATCTAACTATCACACCCCAATTAGTCTACAGATTTTGGAAGCATTCGTTCATGTCATCTTGACAAAATCTTCATGCTCAGGGAATTCACATGTGACAGAAAATCACTGACTTCAGCAAAACACACAGAATGTATTTGTATCTGAATTTATTTGTATCTCTTACCAGCTGTTGCCCTTGCATTCCCCAAGCCGCATGTTGTAATCTGGAGTTAAGCACCTCTGGAGGGTCCAACTCCCACACCTCCCTGTAATACAGATGCATATATAAATGCACATAAAGACAGACTAGGTCCTGTTCCTGGCTGGGTAATTCTAAAGGATTTACAGTAGCATGAATTATACCTGGTGTGAATATTGTAGATGATGTAGGAAGCTGTGAAGGAGTGACGGTAAACCTGAAAATTACAGACAAAAAACATAACAAAATAAAGACAGTATGAAAACAAACAGCAACTAAAGAAGCATTTTTATTGTACAGATGATTCAGCATAACCAAGAGATGTATAAATGTTTTAAAAAAAATTAAATAAATTTTGGTTCCAGAAAAATGTGAAAAAATGTTTCAGTCATCTTTATGCACTAAAGGCCAAATATATCTGTCACTGAGATGGTTTGTATATTAGTTGCTCTTTTATCATTTATTAGAGCGCTGTGAAATGGTCTTGAAAGTGAGCTGTGTTACTCCCTTTGCTCTGTTTAATGTATTTAAGTCTTCTTACAGTATTTGTAAATGTTTTAATATAGTTCAATGCATGTGCTTCGCTCTGGCTAAAATGAATGATTCATATACAAGTGCATGCTTGAGCATGAAATTGGGTTCATTTACAACATTTGGCAGATGCACTTACCCAGAGTGACTTTCATTTATCTCATTTATACAACCGAGCTGAGGTAAGGGCCTTGCTCAAGGGCCCAACAGTGGCAGCTTGGCAGGGCTGTGATTTGAACTAATGATTAGTAAATCAGTGGTCCACCATATTAACCAATGAGCTACCAGTGCTTCATTAGTTGAAGGTGTAGATGTGTTGGTGCAGAAAAACATTACACTGCACCACATAGGAGTATAGAAAAATAAGAAAGCATGTGATAGAGGATCAAAGAGATCAGCCTGAATAGCATCAACAGGCTGCACAGTGAAGAAAGGATTAAGTAAGATTTTAAACATGGACACACACATACATACACACACACACAAACACACACACACACACACATAGAGAAAAAAAACCCTCATGAATTACTATGGAGGATCACAGCAGAATGACACCTTCATTCTGGCCTGGACAGTTGATTGGCTTTTGGATAGATCGGACAGATGATTGGATATGGACTGTGTGAGCCCAGATCAAGAGCTGATCATTTATGGGCTCTTATATGAGCTCAGCTGTTCAGTCTGATTTGCTATGAGCCCTGTACCAGTTCAAATCAAAGAGCTGATTGGTTATAGGCTCCTGTACACACTCAGATCAGACTACTGATTGGATATGGGCTATGGATTGAGCTCAGATCAAAAAGTGATTTAATATGGGGTCCTGTAGCTCAGTTCAGGCGCCTGATTGGACCTGTCTGAGTTTGTTTAAGACTTCTGATTGGATATGTTTCAGTTTGATTAAGACTCGTGACTGGACCTGTATGAGGTCAGATAAAGACTCCTGATTGGACCTGTAGGAACTCAGGTAACGAGTTGATTGGATATGTTTTAGTATTCTGTATAAGAGAGCAAATCAGATTAGATGGCTGTAACCTTGAGCAAGGCCCTTGAATATATTCCACTAAAGACATTTTCCAGTAAAGATTATGCTCCCAGCCCAAGGACTGCTGGTTCGATCCTGAGTTCAGGTTTCTTTTTTCCACTAAAAATGAAGTTCATGAACAAATTCTGACTAAATCCCTGCCATAGTGGTCTTATCTCAGCCATGTGCATGAATGAGAGAATTTAAAATCTGCACTCTCACTGGATGTGCATTACGATCATTATCACACTGCCAGTCAGATAACATTGTAATGGTCTACAGGCTTTGTCTAGATAGACAGTACTGCACAAGACCTATCTAATGGTGCATTAGTGTCCATTAAAAATGTAAACAAATGTCTATCTTAATAATATATATATGCAATTGGGTGATCACTATTCCAAAAAGAATGTAATAAGGGAACTTTAAAGGAGAGGGATATCAAACAGAAATATAATGCTTTGATAGGTTTATTAGTTTTTATTTATTCATTCATATTCATTACCTGCTTTACCTAGGTCAAAGGAAATAGACAACCGCAGCAGACGTTACTACTATACACATGTCAGCGGTAGGATATAGAAAGAAAGAAGAATTGACAACAATAATGTCAAGCAGACAGCTGCAGTAAAGAGACAAACAGAAATATAGAGAGAGATACACTGATAGATACGGATTGTGTTGTGTAGGTGATTAAAAAACAAAACATTTTCTGCTACAAAACTGCTTCTTTTACTCCTGGAGACAAATAGTGTTCTGAGTGAGTCAAAGAAAAAGTGCTCTGAATGAGATATGAGGACAGGAAAAGTCAACAAGAGAATAGATGGAGGGGGAGGAAGAGAGGGAAAAGTGGAAATAAGAGACAACGTAATGACTGATGCTCGCACAGGCAGAAACAAAGTAAGAGTGAGTAATGGCACTGGCTCTGCTGCTGGCTTTGACTAACCGTTCTGCTTAGAAGCAAAAAGTATTCAGAGTGTAAATATGATAAAGGACGATGGATTGTTTGGACTGCTAACACACAGCTGTAGTGAAGATGAGCAGCTACTGCTCATAAAGAATGATTCATATAGTGTCACAACAATTACCATTACAGTCTTTTAAAATGCTAAAAAAAATATAAGGAGTGTAATGATGTGAGTGTTTCAGCGCAGAAAACAGACAACATTATGCAAGTGTTCATTAATAATTTTCACAGCTTTTGACCATGTTTGTGTAGCAGGTGTGGGTGTGGTTTGGCAGGAGGTTTGGTCAGACAAGCCACAGGGGAAATGACTGATGTGGAACACCTGAGCCCTGTTTTTTCCATGTACTATATTGATGCGACCTTTCTTTCTTTCTTTCCCTTTTTTCTCTGAGTAGTAAGCTGAGCATGCATGTATGTGGTTTTGCACAGAGCAAAGCAGAATGTGTTTATTGTGTTGTTTTTTATTACTTAGTAACAGACAGCCATGCCATACTGTATGTACAATCCTTAATAACAAGCTCATGAGCAGTCTTACCCTGAGTCTAGTTATTTTAGAATGGTATACTGCTGACGTTGTTAGAGTGGCTTGAATGTCACAAAAAATCTGAGTAAAGTTCTGAAAATGTTTTTGCTTCAGAATATTCTTCAAAAGCCACTCACACAATGTTCCCGATACAGATTCATTAATCTACTAATTTTCTTTAACCACAGTATCTTGGACATCGAATATAAACGTCACTATCTAGCTTTCTAAGCATATATACACATATGTACATGTACACTCACACAACACACACACACACACACACACACACACACACACATCTCCTTAAAAGAATTACAGATTGATTAGTCGACTGTGAGCTGACTGGTCTCAGTGAATGGAGGGAAGTGTTTATCAGATTAATCGCTACAGTAACAAGATTAAAGTGTGTAATCCTGGGTGAGTTTAGCTTGAAACTCTCTCTCTCTCTCTCTCTCTCTCTCTCTCTCTCTCTTCTCTCTTTCTCTCTCCCTCTCTCTTTCTCACACTTACTGTCTCTTCACTCCAACACTGTCTGAATACCATCCTGTCAGACATCTCATATTATCATGGAAATGAAAAGGATAGATCTTGGGTTTGTGAGGATCTTTATATTGCATCTTTGTGCGCTACAGGTAATTTACTGTTAATTTTAGATCATGGCATTCAGTGTCCTAGATTCAGATATGAGACACTCAGGAGCTATTTGGAGTGGAACTCTTCACAAACTGGCTTCCCTAAGTCTTAAAAGGATTTTAGTAAATATGGAAGCTTAAATATATCAGAAATAGCTTTGAAATTAAGACAGACAAAACAAGAGCAACTACAAACATCCCCCATAATCCCAAATAATTTATATCCCCATTAAAGGGATAGAATGTGAACAGATTTCAAACATAACTTCAATGAAGTTCTGTGATAAATCTTTTAAAACAACAAAGTACGACAAAAATGCACATACCTGTTTAACATCATAGGCAAAAAGCACATACTTCATATCAGGACTTATTGAGTATTTAGTGGCTTTAAAAGCAACCTAAGGAAAAGAAAATACAAAGCATTATTTTAGATTTGTATACTGTATGTACAGTGCGAGTCAAACGTTCTTGAAAACTATGTATTAATATTAATAACGTTGGTTAAACTTTATGGAAAAAAAGAAATTACTATATTAAAGCTTATTTTAAATGTAAAATGTAACAAATCTTACAAAAAAAAAACAAATACAGTTAAATACAGTGTGATAAGACATTTAAGACAAATCTGTACTTGGAGTCTTAAAGTAGCTGCTTGACCATACAAACAGACTTCTCTTACAGTAGGATCCAGATGTCTGAGAGCACAAGTGAAATTCTATTTTGCATTCTTTTCTAAATCAATACAATAATTTGCATTACAAATTAAATTACTCACAGCAACTTAAGATATTTAAAATATTTAAAATATTTACATGAATGTCAGAGTTTCTTAGAATTTGGTTTGTACCCTTTTTGCTTTAATGAAAAGTGTGAACTCGAGCTGCCATGAACTCCACAAGTTTGTGCAAAAGCTTATGATCCATTTTAGATTAAATTCACCAGATTGTTGTCTGAATACAAACTTCAGTAGAAGAGATTAGACAAGAGGAATATCTGACCTTTTGTACAAAGCAGTTAACACGGTCAATATCGCACACTTGATTACATCACACTTGAAACTGAGACCAATAAATACAGAAGCATGAATATTAATTTTCTTCTGTTGTTTTAAACATTTAAAATAAAACCTATGACTTATTTTTGACACTTTTGACTTATGACATATTTTTTATTTGAAAAAATAAACTCAGACTTTTTGATCTGACTGTATGTAAAAAAGTAAAAAATAATGATTTAATTGAGCGGTAAATCAATATTTAAAAATCATAAAATCTAATAATAATTGTTAAACTGTCTGTACAGGTAACATCCCAGATAACTGTATTGATGCTTTAATAAAAAAAAATGTTTGGAAATCATGTTTTCTTTTCTACAGACTTGCCAGTGTAGCAAACGTAAAGTAGGAATAGAAGATATTTAGTTAAAACACAAAAAGACTGCTGTTGCATGACTATTATATATATAATATATACTGTATAGTCTGTGGTTACAATATGGTTGAGCCCCTTATCTAAAGCTAGTGTGTAGACAAGGCTGCAGATGATGGAGTGTGTTCTGGTCATAGAGTCAAAAAAATAGCTTCACTCACAAATGTGCTGTTCATTAGGATAATATCTGTTTCATTAGTGAGGATGTTGAACCTAATGACATGGCCATGGTGGTTCCTGTAGATGACTTCAGATTCTGAAAAATATGAGAGAGAGAGAGAGAGAGAGAGAGAGAGAGAGAGAGAGAGAGAGAGAGAGAGAGAGAGAGAGAGAGAAGTGAACAAAGCCTCCATGAGGTACTTTGCATTTCTATGGCAAGAAATCCAGATCTTTATTTAGTTAGGAAATGTGTGGTTAAATTACTTTAACTGCTTCCAACACCAAGAGAACTGTGTGTGTGTGTGGGTGTGTGTGTGTGTGTGTGTGTGCATGTGTGTTTGAACATTAAGACATGATATAGACATTTGTGTAGCTCACTGCAGATACATTAAAAAAGAAAAACGGTAGCAATCATATGGTACAGTATATATAGATTTTTATTACTGATGATGGATGACATAAATATGCAGTATCTACTTCTATACTTTCTTCTGTTTCACAAACTGTACAGAATGCTGCAACTTTGTCTGCACTACAGGTCAGGAACTGATTGTGTGTGTGTGTGTGTTTAGGGGTTTCCATAAGTTTAAAAGCAAACTTTAGTTAGAGAGAATAGTTACAGTGTTTTGAAGGCAGCGCTCCAGTCGATAAATTGCAGCCTGATGTAAGTGTAAGGGCTTGTTAAAGTGTTCAAGGACAGTGAGCAACACAGGAGAGCAGCCCAGACACCTCACACAGATGGTCCAGTGCTTTCAGGAGTTAAATGGGAGCTACATCTGTGTATCTTATCTCCATAACAAAGCATGCATTCTCTTTCCTTGCTTTTCTAGTATTTGCTAATTATAATTGTCTTTCCTACCCCATGCAAAAAGTTGTATGCGCTACAAAACTCTACGATAGGAAATATCTTGGTTGTCAGATCTCCCTTATCACTCATGAGCACCTGTCTCCTTGATAACTTCGACTATATTTTAAACACCTTCAAGCATTTCATTTTCCTTTGCCACTGTAGCCAGCTGCTTGTCCACCCTTGTTCCCAATCTACTCGCAGATGTCTTTCTAAATTGCCCCTTTTCTACAGCAGCTGTCCAATCTTACTCAGAAAGCCTGTTTTCATTTCATCTCTTCCTAGCTCCAGGGAGGGCATCATCCATTTTTTCCCTATTGCAGACATTCCAGCACTTTGGGCTCTTCTAAGCAATCTGATGAGGCTGTTCTCCAGTGGGCAGAGACTTCTGACTACTGCAAACATACAGTATGGATTGAATCTAGCTGATCTCACCACACTGATTGCAGTGTGTGCTTTTACTCTTTTTATATTTCCAGAAAAAAAGATATTCATACACAGATCGAAATTTTGGGGTAGAAAGTGTCTCGCACAGTCTATTACAGAGATGTGTTTTTCCCTTTTAATGCAGTGATTTTTCCCCAATAGACAGAAGATCTTTAAAATGTCATTCTGAAAAGGATAATTAGTATATCATGACACAGCTTATGGCTACATATCTTTTTGCCCTTTAGATATGGAAAATAGTCCATTTCTGATTTTATGACAGGAAAAGAAACTAGCGTTAAGTACAGCAGCAGCTCTTAATCAAGGAAGCTGCATGACACCAGAATCAGGCACTGAGCTGATAGATCACAACTGATCTCACACCCAGGAACCCGACTGTTTCACAGGCTATCATTAGGAAAGAGGTACTGCTCCATCAGAAGGTGCACCACATGCTACCTAACAGACGTACAGTGGTACCTCGAGATACGAGTGCTTTGACATACAAATTTTTTGAGATACGAGCTGTGATTCGACCATATTTTTGCCTTGAGATACGAGCAAATTTTTGAGATACGATCATCCGAGCCACCGCCGCCGAAACAAAGATCCCCAACAACCACCTGTGCTCTGTTTCCCCCGCCTCAGCTTCCCGCTTCTCACTCGGTTAAAGCCGCTTTTCCACTGCACACGACAAACGACGGCCGATAAACTGGAAGTCATTCATTTCTTATGGAGAGTCGCAAAGGCGCTGCGTGAGGTGCCGACCATCTGCAGGTCCGTAAAAGCGTTGGATCCGTTAAAAAAATTTAACTTGTGCAACTACACCGCATCTGATATGCCGACCGGACAGGTTTCTATTAAAACGACCGGCAGATGGTAGTAAGGAAAGAGTGACAAAAAAGGCAAAAACAAGTGAAGAGAAAAGTGATGAAGAAAATTAAGCAAAATTAATGTAAAGAAAACAGAAATTGTAGCAATTAAGTTCAGTTAAGTTAAGAGAATTTCAGTTCTGTCAGGACCACTTTGTCAAAAGAGAATTTATTAGATGATATGCATACAGTTAGTGTTGGCAGTATGGTTCTGTTCTGGGCAAAAATCCACGCGCCCGGCCGTGCACATGCATGGACAGTGCTGGGAGAGCAGCGACTAGAAAATAGAATAGACCCCCGTATAACAGAACCACTAATCATGCATAGTATTAGATATGCTCGCTTACGCGTTTTTGGAAAGTAATAAATGAATGAATGGATAAATAAATAATTAAATAATTAGAGAGAGAGAGGGAGAGAGAAAAATATGTGGAGATTTATGACGTAAACTGGTACAATGAACACAGGTTCCGGCATGGTGGAGTCGGGGTTGGAGGAGGGAGTTTAGATCACGGCAGCAGCGAAGCGCTAGAGCGGCTCTATGAATGGGAATTTAAATGGTCGGGTAATATGGATGTCGTAACCGGATTGGTGCGCGTCGTGGACAGCTGATTGACAGCTGATGCACGCTTGACGCCGTGGCCTGCCAGAACTAACGCGATGCTTGATTTAAGTTTGTTCATTTTAGTGAAGTTTTGTTAAGTTCCATTTAAGTGTAAAGTAGCATTAAGAGTGTACAGTAGCGAGTAAGTGAACGAAAGTGAAAGTGTAATTCCTCCTAACTCCTCCGCCTGTTTAATCCTCCCTCAACCTCCGTGCGCATCTTCCGTAAAGTAAAAACCAGTTTATTTTTTTAACATTAACTTTTATTACTGTATATTTTTATACATTTGTCATTTATAAATACAGGTACTGTACATTTTTCATATTCAAAACACATAAACAAAACAACTGGAGTGGAATTTTGCGAGCTCGAACGGATTAATGGGATTTCAATTCATTTAAATGGGGAAAATTGCTTTGAGATACGAGCAATTTGAGATACGAGCAAGGTCACGGAACGAATTAAACTCGTATCTCGAGGTATTACTGTACTTCACAACAACAGTAGTGTCTATGGTAGAGTCACACATCACTTATTAAAAAACTCACAGATAAGAACATCTAGTATGCATGATAAATAAAAACTACCCACCGAAACTACACCCAGTATTTACATGGAGTATGTTTACAGTTTGTGCAAGGGCATGTCCCAAATGGTTACCACTTCTTATGGCGCAACACTGACACACTTTTATCAAAAATATACTCAACCATTTATAGTGTGCAGAAATGTAGACCAACATAGGTATCACTTCGTAGTTATCGCACTTTACCGCAGTCAACCTTTTGGTTTTGTAGTGTGATATTTGATAAATATGACATGTATGTAGAATATATGTAGAATTTTAAGAGTAAAGATAAGTCAAGAAGATGTTATTAATTTTGATCATATAAAGCTGATGCAGTACAGTGAAATGAAACAACATTTCTCAAAGACCCTTGGTGCTACATAAAGATACAGAGCCACATAAGAAAGCGCAGGACTAACGACATCAGTTTGTACAGATGTACAGGATGTATCCTCAAAGTTCTGACACTGATTTGCTGGATAAGGAATGCAAACCTTTGGAGTGTGCGATTACAGGAATAAAATCAACAACACGTGTTGATACGGCCTGGAATGAAGAGGATTTATAACCTTGTAACTGATTATTTTCCAATGTGCAGAAATGTTCTATAAACATTTCACTGTTTTTACTCCTAAACTTGTGTCCCCCAAGTCTCTACAGTATTAATGAAGGGTAGATTTAATATTGTGGAACTTAACACCAATTATAAGAATTATGCATTAAACAGTGCTGAGGAATGTTAAATTAAAGCATACTTGGTCAGTTTGCAAATAAATATTCTTTTTCAGATTGAAAAAGCTTTGAGGAGACATACACACGTTACACAGGATGTATACACATTTACCCATACTTCCTGTTTTAGCTCCTGCCTGCAATTTCCCTTCATTACCTGTCTCCTGTTATTTTTCTTAGTGTCTTATTATCCTACAGTATTTTTATAGGTTTTACTTTGGGAAAATCAAACAAAAAATAAAACATATATTCTCCAGGGTTATCAGTACTAGCTACTTCCTTTAGTCAATACAGTTAGAAACAACTATTTGTCACGGACTCTGGATAAAAACGGACCCAAATGCAGGGCAGCTTAACAAAAACAGAGATTTAATAACTAAAAGACACAAAACAGGACAAAGACAAAACCAGACATGACGACAACAGAGGATTCCGCGCTGCACAAGGCGAACACCGAACATAAACAAAAAGGCACATGGCCAAAGTCCGGGCACTATTTCCTATTATGCCACTATTATGACACTATTTCCATTTGTACTGCTCTGCAATCTGGTTTGAAAATGTAACTCTGCAAACACTCAAATCAACATGACTTGATGCCTACCTGCCTTAATAGCATTTTTACATTTACGACACAAACTATCATGATCCTGGTTCTTTGTTCACGGTTCTCCATGTGTCCTTTCCCAGTGTCAGGTCATATTTGCATTTGTACTGTTTTCTAGTTTCAATCCTATCCTTTCTGTTTGGAGTATGGATCAGACTGTGATTACTGTATGCCTACAATTTGATACCTGCTGTGAACTTTGACTATGATTTGTAGAAAAACCCCAAATCAACAAACTCTGCAATTACATCGATCAATAACTGCCACTCATGTTTCAGATGATTAGTGGGATGTAGAATAGATCAGTCTCTAGATTAATTCATCACAGTTCAATTTAATCTAATGGTCTTGGTTTGTTTGGCTTCTTGCTTGACAATCATTAATAGTTTATCAAAACTGTCAATTAACGATGTAGGAAAGCAGAATTTCAAAGTGTACATGAGATTTCTTCTAAAGTAGTGCAGTCACTCAGTGCCTCTGGCATACTGTACATAGTCAGGAGACTAAAAAGAGCACCTGCTCTCACAGAGTCGGGCAAATGACCTAGTTTCTTTCTCGTAGTTTCTATGAAATATTTGCTAGAGGTGTAGCAATATATCAGTGCTTTCTGTCTGCTCACTTGCGTGTATGAGCTCACAAGTATCCATGATTGATTAGAGTCACTCAGACTGACAGGAGAGAAACTTGATGCCATCTCCCCAATCCAGACAGCACAAACTATATTGCTCAGATGGCTGTGGTATCTTCTGTGCTGAAAGTCATGATCTCCCAACAGGGTAAACATTTTTTTATGTTGCATCACTTAGAAGCCCATTGATGTTTTTCTTTAAGAGTCATTACTGGATCAGATTATTGTAAATGCCGAGATTATTTACACCCTTTATCTTGGTTGCACCAACAGGATTAACACTTGGTCATAAGCTGAGCCATATCTTTCTTGATGTAAATGTAAGCCTGGTGCAGCAACTGGTCACAAATCAAATGTTCATTAATAAGCCCAGGCATGTAGTTTACATCTAACAGTGAGAAAGCACACAGCCGAAATCTAAACTGCTTTAAACATTAGTTAGTACATCTCACTGACCTGTGTGGTTATTACATTGGATATTTGTGGTTATTACATTGGATATGTGCTCTGAGCAAGCTTTTCCTCTGTTAGATAAACATGCTAGAATTTGGAATGCTGTGCCAGGCTAGTGGTGCTGTTTCATAATGTGTAGGCAAAATCTAAAAAAAAAACAGCATTCACCATTTTTATAAAGCATAGAGGAAAACTGCATCAGATCTTCACAAAACACCTACTGTGAGGTGCAAATTGCCTATGAGTAATATTCTCAAAAACACAAGAAAACCAAAAGGCGAATACTGCTTATGAAAACTACATGGATTCCAGGGACCAGCACCTTACTGTGTTTCTGTTATTTCATTACTATGGGCAAACACATCATTTTGGAAAAGATGGATATATTCCTTGTTACATGGGTAGGAAATTCAGATGCAGAAGATTTTTTTTTATGGGGAGTTATTAGAAAGTGAGAATTGTGTTGGAATTAAAATTAGCACTCTCTGTCAACACTGCTCATGCATTAAATCTCACACAGGAAAGCTGTTTGTATAATCATAGTTAAGTCAGGGATTAAATAGCTCATAGGAGAGATGCATATCTGCTATTTATTACCGTGCAGGATATCTTGTGTCTGTGCATACAAGATATGGATTTGAATGCAGTTTAGATGGAGTATAGAAGGACATATACTTATACTTATTGTTCTTTAGTCTTTTCTTATTTAACCGCCAGGACATTCAAATTGACATTATCAAGCCTGCTCTAACATCCCCCATATCTATCAATGAAACATTTTATCTTGTCCTGTCTCACTCAACAACATTTCAGCTATACACAAACTAGTGAAATTATAAAAAAATAAAAAATAATTCAATTAGTGAAAAATAGATAGAATCTATAAAAGTACATGTTTAATAGATTACTTAATATGATTCAATAAAAAATTCATAAAAAATGTTCTGGGGAAAAAATTACAAAAATTGATGCTTTTAACTATTTAGTTAAATTATCATTGAATACATATTTTAATTTACCATTACATTTGTTTTCTCAGTTCATACAGTGTCTGTCATTTTCAGTGATGTGCACCAAAGATTTGTTTATATTTTTTCATCATTTTAAACCAAGGAGTTAGCGAGTGCTTTCTTCTGTTTCTGATCTACGTAACTTTGTAATAGTCAAACAGCCTGAGAGGTGAGAAAGTGCCCTAAATTAAGAAAAAGTGAAAAGTCTTGTATGAAAACAGACTGTTTGAGTGTCAGAATGTGTTGGTGTGAGTGTGTGTGTGTGTGTGTGTGTGTGTGTGTGTGTGTGTGTGTGTGTGTGTGTGTGTAATAATACCTTCAAAAGCATCATTTAACCATACAAACACCTCTGGCTGTTATTTCTTCTACATTCACACACATTTTAATAACACACCTTGAAATCAGTCTCTCTCAACACACACACATGCTTAGAAGGGAAATGACCCACTGAAATATTCATGGTACCGCCAAAAAAAGAACCTGAATGCCCCACATGCCTCATCCTTCTATCCTGTTACCATAACAACCAATGACTGCACATTTCTCACTCAGCTAGAGCCCTCCCCCTCCCTCTACTTCCCCTACACACACACACACACACACACACACATACACAATCATCTGCCAGATTCAGACACAATGACCATACAATCACATGCCCACTAATAATAAATGTACACTATTCTGTGCTTTTGCTCATTCCCATACAACTTTTATTTACCCATACACCCACACACACTGGAGCTTGTTATTGAGCATCGATCCTGTTCCCCTTGATTTGCCTCTTGCTCTCACCTCTTATTGCCAAAAAAGGGCAAACATTCATTAAAACTGAAAGTGGTTTTCATTGTTATCCAGGTCAGGTGAAAGATGTGCTAAAATACAGACGTACTTGGAGTCTCCATATGATGGTATGATCAATAGTGTGATCATATACGCTCCTAATTATGTATGATAATCAAATAATATTACAGTAGTTTCTAAATATATTTATGAAACACCTGAAGCTTGGGTGAAAAACTATGACTGAAACTCTATCCACTTCCAAGATAAATCTCTAGTAATTCCCATTTCTCTCTAATCGTGACAATGTTTCCACAACTTCTCCATCTCCTTTGTCTCCCCAATAATCTTTAGTATTATTCACAGTATACACTGTATTGTGTAAAGAAGAGGCACCACAGCCCAATTCTCTCTATACAGTAGTTCCCCAATCACTGTCATTTATTTGAGGGCCATTGTGGTCCACAATCACATAATTGTGATTGTCACACAAGCACAGACTGTAGGGGTGGGTGATTTCTATTAACTTTTTATCCCGGTCATGGTTGCATTAAATACAGAGTCAATCCCAGGGAAAATTAGTCCGAGTCACATCAGAGTAGCAGAGCGCCATGAAGGAATCCAGAGCACCTGGAGGAATGACACATGAACAAAACAACAGTAAGCCAAGCTCAAGATTGAACCAGGAACCTTGAAGCTATGAGGAGGCAATACAACCCACTCACTTCCTAGGCTTTATATCACAGTGTACACAATTTAATCAAAAGATTGATTAAGTCCCCTGAAAGATTTCATTTTACTGGGGAATTTTACTAACTTAAATAAAATGTGGGAAACTAGGAGGTTTGAGCTGAAGTCTTCAATGTGTTTTTCATTGAACTGATTCCTGCTTATTTCTGTCTCTATATTTGCTACCTAACACCTTTTGATGACATATTCAAGTTCCATTTTTAAGTGCGTTTGTTAAATGGACTATAATTCTTGCTAGAATGGTGTGTTTTCTCTTGTTATAAAACATTACATGGTCTATATAAATGATTACTTCTTGGCTGAAAGAGAATACACATGGCTCTTTAACCTAACTTTGTATTGTGGTTTTTATAGACTGCTCTGTTTTACTGCATGGTGGGTGAATGGACGTCTGCTTTATATCTGCGGCTTTTAGAAACTGTATTTAAATATTTATATACACTCTGAATTTGTAGGGTATGCTTTTGAAAAAATTGTTGCAGCATAGTTCAGTTATTTTAGGATTTTTAGCTCTAAACATTTCTCACTTTCTCTTTTTCTCACAATTTCTCTAATTGAGCTGAGTCCTAGTCACACCTTTCAGAACTATCTCACACACACACACACACACACACACACACACACACACACACACACACACACACACACACACACACACACACACACACACACACACACACATATGGACATGGTGTTCCTGGACTTGCTTCACTGGTTCGAGTCAGTGACTTTCAGCACTGTTCCATATTTATATATTTGCTAATAGCAGTGGCCAGTATCTGCGTTCTCCTGCCATATTGATCAGTTAAAGACTATGAGTAAATTGTGGGTTACCCTCTCCATTAATGTATTGATTATTCATTTTGAAAGCTTTCCAAATGAAACTGAAAAGGCTTCCAGAAATTTAGTACCACATCTAACCTTCCTACAGCTATTTCTACTCAGGGCCAAACCCTGGAAGCGCAATACCACATTCTGCACCACAGTGGAAGGAAAGGTATTGAGCTATAACTCAGGTTTCTTATTGCATGTGCAGTGCTATATTACCTGTGAATGTGCTCAGTTGTGTTGTATGAAGTGTGCAGAGAAGACTATTAGAGTGGGACATATTGACAGTTGGATCTGCCTCATCCATCTGTGGCTTATGGAGGTTAATGAGGTATAGACACACACAAACACACACACGTGCGCACACGCACACACATACGCACACCTGCACACACACACACGCACACACACACAACCTTTCTTCCATACTCATTCATACCACTCTGTTTTTTTTATAGGCCCTATTCTTGTTATAAACATGCAAGGGAAAAAAAGTATTCAGGTCTGAGTAACTACTAAAATAAATTTGGTTTGGATTAATTACATTATTAATGAGGTGTGGTTAGTTTATTTCACATCGGGTTCTCTCCAAGCACAAATCCACATATAATACATGACAGCAAACACAGCACTCATAGTGATATACAGATTCCACTGCACTTAGCATAAATAGAGTTCCTGACAGAATCCCTGACTGATTAATTTAACAAATGTGTTTTGTGTTTTCCTATTCGAGTGTTTATATGGTAAATTCGAAATTTTAATTATACACTTTAATTCGGTGAGTCTTTAATTCATTTTGTTAAACATATTGATTCAGGTAATTATATACATTATTACGTACATAATTACATGGCAACTGTCATAATGTTGTTTTTTTATTATCGTTTATATGCTAGAGAAAAAAATAAACTCTTTATTTTGTAAGTGTTTGGGAGAAGGCTAGTTGATGCTGAAGTGGTGTGACAAATGATAAATAGTGTAAATGCAAAATCAGTGTATAAGAAATGGGACAGGACTACTGGCTTGAAGTCAGAAAATGAAATGCCCTTTCTAAAAGGTAGTAATGTTAGTGCAATTTTGGACCAAAGAGGTTTCAAAACACACCTCCTGTAGTGCTGTTCAGAGCAGATACATTCATTTCTGACTGTAAATGGGTGAAAAAAAAATGGCTCAGGCTCAATTGAATTAGCAATGTATCCATCATTTCACTAAACTATGTTTGTTTCAGATATATATATACTTTATTAGGTACACCTTACTAGTACCGGTGTGGTCTTCTGCTGCTGTAATCCATCTGCCTCAAGGTTCGACGTGTTGTATGTTCAGAGATGCTCTTCTGCATACCTCGGTTGTAACGAGTGGTTATTTGAGTTACTGTTGCCTTTCTATCAGCTCGAACCAGTCTGGCCATTCTCCTCTGACCTCTGGCATCAACAAGGCATTTGCGCCCACAGAACTGCCGCTCACTGGATATTTTCTCTTTTTCGGACCATTCTATGTAAACCCTAGAGATGGTTGTGCGTGAAAATCCCAAGTAGATCAGCAGTTTCTGAAATACTCAGACCAGCCCGTCTGGCACCAACAACCATGCCATGTTCAAAGTCACTTAAATCACCTTTCTTCCCCATTCTGACGCTCGGTTTGAACTGCAGCAGATCGTTTGATCATGTCTACATGCCTAAATGCATTGAGTTGCTGCCATGTGATTGGCTGATTAGAAATTTGCGTTAACGAGCAGTTTGACAGGTGTACCTAATAAAGTGGCTGGTGAGTGTATATGGATAAATAAATATATAACAATATAATTATGTTCCTTAGAAACCACACACACAGATTAGTTCTCAAACACACTGAATTGTTCTCTCCCTCTCTTTCTTTGACATCCACCGCCCCATAAAGACTACTTCAGTATAATCACTAAACTTAATTACAACACACAAACAACACACATACTGTACACATCAAACTAATCATATAACAGACAAGTACTTTAGTCACAAGTAAAAGCCTTTGCTCCATCTATCATAATGCTGAGAATGAGTAAGTGACAGCTCTCAGGACACTGACACTAGCTTCACTAAAGCATGCTGTAAATCAAGCCATCAGCCCTGCTGTCACTCATGGAGTCTCTCACATAGATGTTGTATGTGTGACTGTGAACATCGTTCTGATTTTCTGGTAGGAGTAAATCTAGGATATGTGCTTGTGGAAGGATCTAGAAAATGTTATATGCTATATATTTACATTTATTCAACCAGCAATCCAAGTATAGTACATGTAAGGATTGAGTCTTGCTCAAAGGCTCAACAGTAACAGCAATCACAAGCACAGAACAAGTGCAAAATTTAAAGACATTCATGGGATCAAATGCAAAGCTCAGTGTCCAAATAAAACCTGTGATCTTTCAGTATCCATATGCTTTACTGCGCTGGAGTTCTTGTGGGCCTAAATTGTGTGTAATCAAGGTCTACCAGTCCATAGGATGTCCCATTTCTCATTTTGGGGTTCAATTGTGTCCTGCCAAGCATCCACTTAGAGTCTTTAATGCACTCGTCAGGAAAGTCATCATCAACTAAGGTCTCATCAGCGTCTCTCTCCTAAATCCCCATGTGACATTGGCTGAAATCCCTGGCTGATGGATTTTTGAAAGCAGGGAACAACATGCTACACTGATAAAGAGAAAAACATCCAAAGGTGTCTTTTTCGTTAATGTTACTTTGCTGTGCATTAAAGTTACAACTTATGGAACAAAAAAACGTACTAAATACGACCGTTTTAACTGAAGACAATCTGTTACTTAAGTTCACATCACATTGTTGTTGAATTCTCAATACTGACTGGTCAGAAGGAGTTGATTAATTTATAACAGCAGCACAGCTGACAGTAGATCTGGATGCAATGAAAATCACAGGTTTCTATGAATGGACTTGTTCTAATATGTTATCATTTCTAGCAATAACATATTCACAGGGGCTTGCATGTTGGATGTTCCCCATAATCTAAAGCTAATAACTGTGCTGTTATTGAAAACCACAGAAAAAAGGTATAATCATTTATACTGCAAATCTTTCTGTGAAAAATGGTTTATTTAACATTTAAGGAAGAGGTCCATGGTGTCTTCTCTTCCTAACTGTCAGAGGTGAAGCCATTCTCTAAAGTTTTCTGCCATGGAAAAATCAAAAGATGGAGTGCTTTGAGCTTTACCCTTTCTCTGTAACAAGTGTATTAACTTCTTGATGTCTTTTTAACTTTAAGAGGCTGGCAAGGCGTTTATAGCTGCTATAACATAAGCAAAAGCATGAACTTGTTTCATGGACATTCAACTGACAAATTATGCTGTGGAATAAGAGGAATAAAACACTTCAGCACTTTGTATATTTTATTATATCTATAGCCTGCATTGTGTGATAAAGAGAAATTGTACAGACTACACACCTGATTTCAATAAGATTTATTCCTTGTATTTGTCACTGTGGTCTGAAGCATTTAAGCAATGTCTCTGTGTACCAAAGGTTTTTACAACCATGCATTATCAACAGCTAACACACCATAGTTTCCCACTTCACTGACAACAAGTGCACACTTGCAGGTAGACTGAAAATCAAAGGGTGCCATTTGGAATGGATCTGCACACAGCATATGTGTACCTGTGTATATGTTTATACTGAACTGAGAACAAAACAATTGTGACAGTGACTGCTTATGATCTAAAGATTTCTGTCTTGTGTAGATTGTCTTACCATTGATCCAACGAGCCTCAGGATCATGTACATAGAAATCAGAACTGAACAGATCCTCCACTGTCAGCTTAGTGTCACTGCCAGCCAGAGTGTCCACTGTCAAAACACACACACACACACATAGACACACACACACACACACACACACACACACACACACACACACACACACACACACACACACACATATGCAACCTCATAAGGTAAATATTATGCAGGGAACAGTCAATAGCTATTGGTAATAGTCAATAACTGGTAAACGACCTGAAGAATGTATTTTTTTTTTTACTGGTTATTTCAAGGACACCACAAATATGTTGAATGGGGGTTATTTCTATCCAAAATATTCACTTACATTAGGTTAATATTTACTATAATAATCACTTAAAATTATATAATTGAATCTAATAAGCAAAATATCTGTATTTATCTTAACATAATTATGTATGTATATTTTCGTATTATATTTTCATAAAATAAATCTATTTCAGAAATGCATGTAATTAAATGTGAAAGCTAATCTATTCAAAATTTTCCTCACACAAGCAAGGCATCTATTTACAACACAATGATAGCTTCCTGATTCTCATTAAATGCTATTTGTGTGAGCGAGTAAATGTGAAATGGCATTTGTTTGTCACAAGCAAAACTTGTATGACCTCTTCTTTTAGTAATGGCCTCCTTGAGTGATTTTAAAATGTATTAAAACTTTAAACAGTGTTAGGTTGCACACTTGCTCACATCACATTTCTTCATATGTTATATTACTAAATTAATATTAAACCAAATCTATAAGTCTGAAATAAGCTTTTTGCTTTTGAATAAAGATAAATTAGGTGTGTGTGTGTGTGTGTGTGTGTGTGTGTACCTGGAGTGAGGAGGATGACCGACATTGTTATGAGCGAACACACCAACAGAATAACCAGCAAGGCGATGGCAATCCCCTTCCAGTTTCTCTGAGGAGGGCTCCCTCCACCCAGGTCCTATAGAGACAGAAAAGGTTGGGGGGTGGGGGGTGGGGGTGAGTGGTCAATACTCAGGCATTATTTGCAACAGAAATGTTCTTCAGAGATTAAGTAAATGGTTAGAGGGCTTGATTATGCAGGTCCATGTTTCAAGCTGTTAAAGCATGCATGTGTGTTTTCTCTCTGCTCCATGTGCCTCGGGACATTACGAAACCCCATCTGTGTATTATGTATCAGACTGTCTTTGTTTGTTGTACACAGGCATTCAGTGCCATTCATAATTCATCTGGACTGCATAAAAGTCATGAGAAGAATCTTTAAGGATGATTTGCATTAATATTGTGTGGCACTTTCTGTGTGCCACACATACAGTATATCATACGTACATATACAGTATACATATACTGTACAGTAAAATTTTAATGGTTCTTCCTTTTCACATCTGCATTCAATTGCAATGATTACAAAGTTTACATATATAAAGAAAACAATACTTTCCCCATCTTGTTTTCACTGTTATTCTGCATTTACATTTAACAGAAATAGTCATGCAACTAAATTGTTAGATTCATTTTGGCTTCAACTGTCACAGACTAACTTTTAGCCTACTCTGCCATGCAAACAATTTGATGTACATACTGTAGTCAGCAATACGAACACCATATTGAACACCATAAAAGCACGAACGTTATTTGACCAATGCAAGATCTAGTTACTAGATTGAAAATGGCTGTGGTTCATGGTGTCCTATTGTAAGCCTTAGATGCAGTATGACTTGCTTACATCTGATTTATGTTTCCTAATTTATAGCACAGACAGCACTATTATATGTGTGTGTGTGTGTGTGTGTGTGTGTGTGTGTGTGCGTGCGCATGTGTGCATGTGTCTATGTGTATGTATGTATGTATGTATGTATGTATGTATGTATGTATGTATGTATGTATGTATGTATGTATATAATATGCAAACCAGATCATTACATTCAACCAAAAGTTTCTTGTTTTTATTTTATGTTATTGTTTTATTTTAGATTCATTCAAAGCACCAACTTTTAGCTCTGATGTACTGTATCACTGGGGAATTCAATCTTTCAAATGTGGCTTGGGAAGACTAAATATTAATTATCGTATAGTATCTGGGTAAAATCTGCACTTCGGACCTCCTAATGCGGTTTAGGTGACCACAAATCCTTTTTAGATCTCGATTGGGACTATTTACTCATGCACATTTATGGGGATAATCATTCATTTCATCAGCTTTAGTAAGTATCCTGGGGTTGTGACAGGTCCAAAAACAATCCTGGTAACAATTAGTGCAAGGCAGGAATACTACATGCAACATACAACACACACACACACACACACACCCCACACACACACAGGCACGAACGCACATCTAGAAGCAATTTAGCATATCCAATCCACTGAACTGCCTGTCACACTTGTTATTCATAAGCAGGGATAGTACCGCTTTTTACCTGGGGTTATGAAACCCTGCCCCAAAGGACTAGCAGTGGTTTTGAAGTGTTAACCCTGCATTACAATGCCAAACATGTACAGTGTAATATGTTGCAGTGTTATAATGTTATGGCTAGATGCTTAGTAACAGGCACCCAATCAAAAATTGAATAGTGAGTGTCTCATATCACGTTTTGTTCGGTTACAGAAGCTCTATTTGTTGTGTGAGCAGTAGTTTCATTGTAAAAATAATGTCAAAAGGTGATTAATATCAATTCACTAAATTCACAAAAAAAAAAATAGCAGAAGCTGGATAACAATGTATGGTTAAACAACTATGTGACAAGGCTAAAAAGGCTAAAAATGTTTTCAAAGCTGTAAAAGATAACAATGCCTGCATGTGTGCAGTTCAACAGATGTGTGCAGTTTTTTTTTTTTTTTTTTTTTTTTAAATTTTCTCCCAATTTCTAAAGATCAACCAGTTGTCAAGCCTTATTTTTAATGCTGCCACAGTGCGAGACAAGCCATTATTTAAATTGGTCATGTGCTTTATTTATCCTTTATTCCTGTCATGATTGTTAGCATGACAAATATACAAATAAGAACATTAACACAGGGTTTAGGAATGTACAGTGTGATATGTCAGATTATGAATACCCAGTGTCACTTTTTAACCCTGGATAAAGAATGAGCAGTGTGAAATGTGTGAAACAAAACAACCCGGGACTCTGTTTACACTGGGTTTTGAATTACGCAGATTTAATTATTTCAAGTGTGAAAAGCCTTAAAGAGTAAAAGAGGTCTGTTTTGTAAGACTACAGTAAATGCCAGTTTCCAAGCTGCTGCAACTGGGTCTGTTTTGTTAGCCCCATTATCAAAATCTTTTTTCTTATGTCACACAAGCACATTTATTTGTGACTGTTTATAGTATGATTCAACAGCATTAAGTATATAGCATATAGTATAGACTAGTTCTGAATGGAAGTGTTTGTTCATACACAGGTCAGTCTTCTAACTCTCAGACTGCAGAGCTGAGCTGTATTGTATAAGGCCAGTGCAGGCTCAGCAGCTTCACTTTCCTCTACTCATCTCACTCAGGCATCTGTCTCTAACCTCATCGTGTATCCTGTCTGGCTAAAAAGGTAAGTGTGTGTGTACAGTACATGTCCGTAAGTAGGAGAGTGTGTCCTTGTGGAATGACGGTGATTATAAATTGAAGAATGTGTGATTATCTTTTTTCTTCTTCCCCACTTCCTGCTAGGTTCATTTATAATCGGCTGTACAAGCATGAAAGAGAGAAAATGCATTAGATGGTCATTTGAAGACATACAGTATACACACAAACACGCACAGGTTATATAAAAAGCCAGACCTCCATTACAATTTACAGTCCAAATAAACAGCAGGGCTATAAAGCCGAGGTCACCGAGACAGGCACACACATCCATTTCATGTACACAGCAGATTCTTTCTTCTTCTCTCTGATTCTCTCACTTTCTCATGTTTGATTTTCTGTCAGAGCTGCACTATATCTTCCAAATGTGCTTCTTTCTCTCTTTGGCCATCACTATGTTATTTTGCAAAGGGAGAAGGAGCCATAAATACACACCTGGCAGAGAGATAGAGAGACTCATGCAACACAAATACTGTCTGTGTGTATGCTTGTGTGTGTGTGTGTGTGTGTGTGTGTGTGTGTGTGTGTGTGTGTGTGTGTGTATGCTATATGCCTGTCTCTCCTAACAGATCTAACAGTTGCTAACAGTCAATACAATAATGACAACAACTGACAATGACAATTGTCAACAACTGACAATAATTCAGTCAAATCTAAACCTAATCCCTAAAACCTAAAGAAATCTTCACGTTGTAAGTTTATTGGGAAAAATACATTTCAATAATATACCAGCATGCCATAACCAGTAAGAAAAATAATAAGTAGGTTCATCCATCCATTTTCTGAAACGTATCCTATACAGGTCACATCGAACCTGGAGCCAGTCCCAGGAGACTCAGCGCACAATGGATGGGAACACCCTGGATGGCACTCTGGATCACCTGCACAGTCTACAAGCAATTCTGAGATGGCAATCAGCCTTCAGATGGAGGAAAGAAACCCCTGAAGCACAAAGGCGAATATGCAAACACATACACGCAAGGCAGGGGAAGTGCAGAGGCAGGAATGAATCCCCAAACCCGAAGGTGCAAGGCAAGCTTGTTTACCACTAAGCCACTGTGCCCCCAAATAAGTGGATCATAGTAATTAAACCTATCAGTCCTGCCACCTCTGCAGTGGAATAAAATTAAGCGGTATATTTTGAGCATTGCTGCCTTTCTCTTTATGTGAAAGAAATGCAGGTTATTTCAAGTGAAAGTGGAGATTGCAGCCTTGGCATATTCTCACTGTTCCCTACTTTATATCTTTAAATTCTAGACAGTAACTATGCTGATCTGCATTTGATACAATTTCTTCAAAAACTTGAACTGGCACAAAGCTTTGCCACCACCTTTATCAACCTCAGCTTGGTGTATTGTCTGTGTCTCTATTAAGGAGATATAACTAGTCTAAATGTTCAGACAAGCTGATTAACCATGTTTAACTTAAACATTCTGGAGGATGTCTCAACCCACAACAGGACAAACCATTTGAAATGCAATACTAAGTAAATCATATGACCTCAGGCCTATTACTACAAGACAAGACTGAAGGTAAAACAAGCAGAAGCTAAAAATCAATGTATTAAAAGATCTGACAGGGCTTCGCCAGGGAATACACCCAGCATCCGGATATTTGTTATCTCTATGGTCATTATTGTAATTTGCAAAAAATTACACACATTTTATTCAGTGATTTTCTCAACACAATCATTATCTTAATCTGTATTTAATGTAGAATTACTGCTGACAATATTTCATACATACAATACATATTCACTGGGATTAAAAAGGTGATGAAAGCTCTTTCTTGACTTTCTCAGGGTGGATTAATCACCAGCCCAGGTGCTCAGGATATGCAGAGCTCTTGTCTGACATATATCTATATATAAATATCTTGGATTGGAAGAGCTCTACTTGTCTTAAGCACCTGGGCTGCTGATCTGAGTGACTTTGGCAAGGGCCAAATTGTGATGGCTAGATGACATAGCCTATCCACAAAGGCAGGTCTTGTGTTGTGTTTTAAGTATACAGTGGCTAGTACCTACCAAAAGTGGTACAAGTGAACTGGACAACAAGGTCATGGGCACTCAATGCTTGGTGATGTGCATGGGAAGTGAAGACTCTGACAAGGGTCAAATTGCTGTCCACGTGATGTAAAAGAAAATTCACCCACCTTCTTCCATTGCTCCATGGTCCAGGTCTAATGCTCAAATGTCCATTGTAGGTGCTTTTGCTGGTGGACAGGAGTCAGCATTGGCACTCTGACTGCTCTGTTGCTACACAGACTTAAACGCATCAAGGTGTGATGAAATTTTCTATTACAGCCAACTTCTTAAGCAATTTGTGCTACAGTAACTGTTTTGTGGGATCAGATCAGACAGGCTAGCCTTCCACTCCCCATAAACATCAATGAGCACTGGGAGCCAAAACTGATGGTTCACCAATTGCCCTTCCTTGAACATTTTTTTAGGTACGAAGCACTGCATACTGTGAACTCCACACAAGACTCGGAGACGCCCTGACCCAGTCATTTAGCCATCACAATCTGGTCATTCAGATCTTTAACCTTTCCCATTTGTCCTGATTTCAGCACATCTACTCACTTGCTGCCTAATATACAGTATCTCACCCCATTGACAGATGTCATCGTAACATGAACATCAATGTAATTTACGTCACCTGTCAGAGGTTTAAATGCTAAGGCAGTAGGTGGTACCTAAAAGAAATGCCAACATATAGCATTGAATGCGATTTAAGTTTCCTGGCTTTCATTTTGTTAGAGAAAAAAATGTAGGTGCATCTACGATAACCACTGATATGCTCCAGATACTGAAGCTAAAGATTAGTTTGAGAACACACTGGAGAGTTTTATATCTTAAATAATTTTCATGAATGAATTTGAAGTATAAGGTAAAAAAAAGTGTTGTTATTCCTATAGGATTCAGCTAGTACTCTCAAGCATTAAAGTAGACTTTAGGTTATTACATTTTAACCCTCGTTGTCATTATTTTATTCCAAATCCATGGTGTTTACTCAAAGCCAAAATAACAAGAACTTCAGTAATTTCACCACCCAATTATTTCCTGGTATTTGTATTGCATTTGTAATTAGCTGTGTGATTTGGCAGGAGCAGATCCGTATGTGATATATAAATGGAATATGAACAGCACTTTCAGTTAAAATGCCTCTTCATGCCAACACGGTATTACTGACTTCATTTAGATTCAGTAACATGTTCCTGTCATTTAATGAAGGGTGATTTAATCTAATCTAGCACCTGGCATTCTGATTCATCTGAAAAATGCTTTAAACAATTGCTCTGTATTGCTGTTCAGGACAGAGTACCAGGAGTGTAAATAATGTTCAAGATCGGGTTATTTTAAAAAATAAAATAAAATAAAATCTAAAAGTCTTTTGCTGGCTACATCTACACTGACAGTCAAACCCTGGAGTCTTCTATGTTAAATACAGATTAATCAATATAACATAACATATTGGTTACTGAATAGCAATTTTTATGTTTCTCAGTTCAGAAAATAATGGAACAAGGAGAAAACATTCCTGGTTTCACATACAGATTATATATATATATATATATATATATATATATATATATATATATATATATATATATATAAATCAGAGGTGGACAATAATGAAGTTGTCCATTGTCCATGTTTAAGTTTTCATTTTGAAGCTTTTGAACTTTAATGACATTATTGAGATTGAACACTCTGACACTTACTGTACTTTACATAAAGGATGACTTTTTAACCTGTACATTTTTATGTACACCTACTTTTTATAAATCCGACATTCAGACACAGACTGTATGCGACACAAATCAGATGGGTTCAATTCAGCATCCAATCAAGTTCATCAGCATTGAAAAAATGTATTTGTAGTGTCCTTTTCATGCTGCAAAATGTAAATAGCACTGTAGCCGATGTGTGCTTTTGATAATAGATCAGCCTCCAGACTTCAGTGCAGAATTTGAGCATGAGCAAATCTTAACCCGTCCTCAGTAATGTTTGCGTATGCTTGAGAAAGTTATGAATTGTATAAAATGAGGCATCTCCTTGCCTTCCTAGAAGGCATGAACTCCATCTAATTTGCATGTTCAGGTTTCACTAAATTGACTTTCACTTTCACTTAAGTATAATTTCTCAGTACTTTCTTTCCTGCCGGCAGTGTATATGGCTGTAATTACAATATAGACTGATTGCATTCAAAATTAATTGTGTTCAGTTTAATTTTTCATATCATAACCTTCACTAGGCATTCATGATATGACATTCATGCTTTACTGTTACCGTTTATGCCAGTGAATACTGATTGTAGGATTTTGTACAGCACTGACCTTCCTTTTCATTGCATATACAGATGGATTAATACGGACTGGCTAATGTCAGACAGTTCCATAAATCCCTCTGTCCTTTGCAGTTGTCATTGAGTAACTAAGTTACTATGCATATAGATATGTGACATTGTCTGTGTGTGCGTGCATGTGTGTGTGCGGTTAATAAGTAACCTATTTTTAGCCAGCGTCCACTTGTCCGACCTTGCTGAACGCTTGGTCAGACATGCGGGCAGACGGAAAGATTACTGCCTAACACAGGCTTAATCTTTTCTCCTCCTTCCCTCATTACTGCCATTCCAACATCCCATTATTACTATCACATCAAATCTTAATCCCTATTCAGCCGTCATGAGCGCAAATACAGAGAAAGAAGCTGATTCTGAGTGAATACCTACTTTACTTAAGAGTGGAGCCCAACAGACCTTGTGACACTAGCATTCAGTCTGTTAGATGCTGTGAATTTTTTTGCATTTTTCTATTCAATATCAAAGAAAAAGGGAAAGTTCCCAGCAGGGAATAGGCTTTGTATTTGACGTTTATTGAATGTCGAGAAATAAAGGAGTGAGCCTATCACATTGCCATTTAACACAAAGATATTAAAAAAATCTGTACATAAAGACCTGTCTTATAGCATTTAGAATATATCAAGTCTGCTATACCGAAATATGTTGGTGGACACACACACACACACACACACAAAAACAGGCCTGTTTCATCCATAGATTTCCTAGAAGCCCAAAAATAAAATAAAAAAATAATTTGTCACCTTGTTAGTTCAGATTGCTGCCTGTTGAAAAGCTTATTTTCAGCTTTTTCATCATGTAATGTGTAATTCATGTGGTGAAATTGAAAATAAAAAAATAAGTAAAATGTAGGGTTTAATAATGTACTATCACCTCATGATTGGTTTGAAAATCTCTTGCCCCCATTCAGTGTTGAGCCCCTTTACCATTCTGTATCATGTTGACCAAAGATCTTCTTCATTGCTGTTTGCTGTTTCTCCTTTGGGTAAGAAAAACACTTATTCTGTATGCTGCATTTAATTCAAATGCATAAAATATTCAAATGCACATTTCAGGTCAGAGTTTTACTCAGTGTATCACATGAAAGCAAGTCACCAATTATAATCACTCACTCTCAACTCCAACACTGTGTGAAAATCCTGAGCTGGTTTCACTAGAAAATCTGTCCATTTAGAGAAAACGTGTGTGATTTCAGTTTCAAAAGTTCTTTATAAACAAGAATACTCATTGCTCTATCAACCACTCATTTCTGTTCTTTAACAATCAGAAATAACAAGATAAAACAGGTTTAAAGGAGATGGAATGAAATACAATTATAAGATCATTAGACTGGTCAGTGGTATTCTGCTTGCTGTTCGTGTACGGCAATCTTGTATTAGGAATCAGCTGCTCGCCAGCACGCATCCTGGGATATTTAAATCCCTGCATTGATATGCTTCTCCCGCTCAGACTCTGATTTTCAGCACTGAGAGCAGAATGCTATACTAAACTAGATGAGAGGTCACAAGCTGGAGTTGAAACGTGGCTGGGGTTCAGAAAAATTCTGTAGAAAACTGCCACAGAAAATCCTACATGACTGTGATTATAATTAACGACGTCATGACTGCACAATTACAGATTTAGACAGAAAAATATTACTGAAGACTTTCTTTAATCAGTAATCACAATTTGCAAAAGGAACTGTAACCTTAGCAGAAAAATAGCACTGACCACAACTAGCCATGCATTCTTTATAGCAGTAAGAGGTTTTGCATTTTTATATGGCATGATAAAGCACCATCTTTCACAGGTTTCATGGCCAAAATACCTGTATGTCTGCTCTTCCTCATGTGCATTTAAGGGCACATAAAATGCAGCTTAGATGGAACTATGATGAGCAGAAACCATCATTATATCAATATGTTTAATATAAAGGTTTCGGTCATTAAATATTTTGTGCATTTACTTACTTTTAACCATAATTTTCTTAAATATAATTTTCTTAAACATTTGCATGTACTACATTTATACTGTGCATATATTACTATTAGCAGCTTTACTATTATTACTTTAGCAGCAATGAACTGAATTTTACAATTTAGCAGCAATTGCAAAATGTAATAAAAACACACAAGTTATAAACTTAACTGACCAAACTAAACCCTTATAAACCCACAAAGAGAATACTAAAAAGCATAAATAATTGAATGCACTATGTATCTGCTAACACTGAAATGCTTATGTTCATGTTTAAAGAGTGTTTAAACAATATATCAGACAAAAATTAAACTCTTACCTCAAATCTAATTACGCAGCCGAGACAAGTTTGCACTGGACCTACAAAGCTAATGTGGCAAACAAGCAAGGCCAGGTAAGTATTTCAATAAAATTATAAATATATGATCTTCTAAAACTGTACAGTGCCATAAAGAGGTTTTCAGCACTTTCACAAAAGGAGGATTCGCAAGAGTATGAGGAAACGAAGAGGTCAGAGCTCTCAGCTCAAATGCTTTCAAATTCTAAATCCTTGGAGTTTAGTGGCGAGCTGCTGTGATCACAGTTTGTACGATCTCACTAGATTCTGACATTTCACTGTGCAGCTCAGTGCTTTCTAACACACATACTTATACTGTATATTTACAATCACAGTCATTACTCCTAAGGTAGAATTTGTTAAGACTACAGAGGTTGTATTACCCAAAAACTTTAGAACTTTACAAACACCACTCTGAAAAGTACAAAATATAACTGAAAAGTACATTATATATACACTGATCAGCCATAATATTAAAACCACTGCCAAAATGGAAAATGGAACTTTTTAGGGAGTATGGTATATTAGGCAACAAGTCAATTCTCAAAGTTCATCTGATGGTAACAGGAAAAATGGGCAATGGTAAAGAACATCACCAAAACAACAAGGCTTGCCAGGTGTTTACAGAATGCAGTGGTTAGTACCTACCAATAGTGGTCAGAGTTAAAACAACTTATGAACCGGCAACAAAGTCATGGGCTCACTGATGTGTGTGGGGAGCAAAGGCTAGCCCATCTGGTCAAATAGCACAGAAGAGCTACTGTAGCACAAATCAGAACACACAGTGCATCACAGCCTGTTATGTACGAGGCTGCATAGCCCCAAATCATTCAGAGTGCCCATGCTGTCCCTGTACACCTCCAAAAGCACTTATAATTTGCATTTTAGCATCAGAACTGGAACAAGGAGCAATGGAAGAATGTGTCTTAGTCTGATGAATCCCATTTTCTTTCACATCATGTGGATGGCCAGATGCATGTGCATCATTTACCTGAGGAAGAAGGCAAGCTGATAGTGGCATTGTGGAGCTTTTTTATGTGCTGCTGGGAACCCTAAGGTCCTGGCATTCATGCTAATGCTACCTTGACTCATATAACATACCTAAACATTGTTGCAGACCAAGTACACCCCTTCATGGCAACAGTGTTCCCTAATGGCAATGGCAGTATAACGCACCCTGCAACACAGCAAAAATTGCTCAGGAATGTGATGAGGAACATGACAGAAGTGTTGGCTTGATCTCAGTCTGAATGAGCATCTATGGGATGTCTTGGACAAACAACTGTGATCCACAGAGACCAAACCTGGCAACTTACAGGACATAAAGAATACTTTCACATCTTTGTAACGATTTGTTCTATCATTCTGTATGATGCATTTGTTCTCAAGAGTACGCAATGTCTCATCCCCAAACAACTATGCTAAATGTGTAAAGAAATCAATGAGCCCACTCAATCTATGAACAATACTGTAGTCACATAGATGGGGTTGAATACTTTGTGCAGAGCACTCTATGGTCTGCTTAAGGTATATCTTGCTGATGCATTGTTTGATGTTTATTTTCAAGATCAATGACACGTAATTTCCTTGGCATGGATGAGAGAGTGGAGGCTCATGATTACAGCACTGGCATAACCTCATCCTGCAGCACTCAAAACAAGAGCAAAAGCCAAAAGCCTCCAGGAGGCTGATATATATAGCCTCATACTTATTGCACACACACATACACAAACTTATATATAAGATCCCAGGACAAAGAATAACACCAATCTCAGTGCTTTATTGAAAAATGTCAATAATTTGTGCATCTGAACATTTGTTTTTTGCAGGGATCATTGTCCAGACTCTGAGGTTGTCATTTGTGCTTCATGTCCAAGTAGAACACACTGACACTCCACTTTACCATGATGACACCTGTAGAGCCAATTTCTAGAACTGTGTGTGGCTTGTTCAGTAAGCATGATGAAACACTGACCAGAGGAATCACAGGACCTCAATTGCCTAAAATAATTGGGATAATTTGTACAGCATGTGAATCATAAAAACAGTCACTAATAACCTCTAGGAGAATTGTACACATAGATATAAATTAGTTATGTGTCTGATCCTAATAATACTTTTACAATTATAACCTAATTACAAGACTGTCAGTTAAGGTTGCCAGTGGTGTCTTTAACATGCTGTTCCAAATAATTCCACAGGTTTTCAATGGGGTTACAGTTCCATCAAAGGTGATGCTGTTGCTAGATGCAACTTTTTTTGCCCAAGATGTGTGTCACAATCAGTTCTTTAATACACAATCTGCTTTCTTAGATCAAGTCAATATCATTGCTGTCTGGAAGCAATTGAAAAGTAGTCTTCCCTCTGTTGTCTTGAAACATTCTACATGAAATGAATAAATTAATATGAGATTAAGGTATTACAGTGATAAATATATTTGCATATATTTACACTACCTGCCAAAAATTCTAGGCACCCTAATTTATAATCATTTTCAGTTAGTCTTAAAAGGAATCTTGTCTATATAAAAGATTTTGCCTTAAAAGCAACTTGACCCTGGTTGTCTTTGATATGCTGTAGTTTACTTCAGAACACATAAAAGTACTTAAAAGTACTGAGACATTTAACTTCATAGGCAAGTTTTCATTTCAAACATAGTGTTCTACTGTACAGACCTGAAACCCCCAGAACTGTGACACTACCTGAGGAGAGATAAAGTTGGGAGAATAGAAAGTAGCATGTATGGTCTACGGTCTTAAAAAACAGACCACAGTCTCACCTTTAACATTAAATAAAGTCACATATCATAAGACATGACTAAAAATCAGTGTTAATTTAACTCCTCATTAGTTCAGTAGTTATTTTTTCTCTTCAGGCTTCAACTTAAATTCAATCAATTTATAAGAAGCTAGAAGTCAGTAATCCTTGGTCAATGCACTAGCCTATTTACAATCCTATCTTAATCCTTCACTGAACAGCAATAGAAATGTAATTTTATGCAACAATAAACTTAGCATCAGATTTTATGTGGTTTGAGTGTATAGCCAGCCAGAGAAATATCAAGAAATGTCACCAAGTGGCAAATGGAGCCATGCTTCTCTAGTTTTAAATAAGTTTGCTCGATTCATGTCAACCAATATCTGGGTCAGAAGATCACTGAATGTGATCATGAATCATTTTCAGAAGTTTTAAAAAGGAAAGTTATTCTCCATTTTATTCAGTAATGCGCTGTGCCATAATTGCATCACACTAAGAAGTAAAACAGCCAGCGTAAAAGTTTATCTGCATTCAAACTTCCTACCCTAACAATCACACAGAGCTTTAATGCATCATGTGGTTCCACTTAAAACCACTAAATGCTGCCTAATCTTTTGATATGTAGGTGTGAGTATTGTTTGTGCAAGTTTGTTAAGAAAAGTCTTCATTGTCTTCCAGACACTAATGTGAAGTTACATACATATTATCAGGAAACAATATTTCCATTTTAACTCATCAGTGAGATTGATATGAGTCATAGCATAATAAATGTCAATGCTTTTTCCAAAACACTATATTCCATTTCATTTACTTACAGATACAAATCTAAAACTTTTGGTTAGAAGTTTTACTGTAATTACAGGAAAAATAAAAAAAAATGCCTCCACACTTTTGAACAGCCTCAAGAGAATTAGTGAGGTGAGGATCTGATGAACTTTCTATTTCAAGTTCAATAAACATATAAAAACAATATGCAAATTAAGAAATAAGGTTAGAAATGAACAGAAATCTTACATAAAACAAGCAATCAGAATAAACCGCAAAAGATAGCTGAACATAGTTAGGAGGAAGGTTATGAAAGTATTGGGCTCGTGTGTGGGAGAGAAAGCAGTATGTAAGGAAAGTATTAGGTTGTGTGGGGGGAAAGAACATGCTGAGTAATCATTTGAGTATTGAGTTGTGTTTTGAACAAAGTGAGGATTGTAAAGTCTCGTAGGTGTTAAGGTTGAACATTGCAGAATTTTGGGACAGTGTCATAAAGCATCATTAGTGCATTTTGTGGCATCTTTACGGTTTCATTTTAACCTCGAATATTATAACACAATCACTGAGTGTAAGTCATGCAAAAGTATTGCTACTATAAATCTAGTAAAGTTGTGTTGAACATTGAGCTTAATACACTAAACTGGAAGTATAAAGCAGTACTAGTGGAAGCATATTAGAAAATGTAAGCTTAATTGGTGTACAATGATAAAAATCAATTTTAAAAATCATGCCTTTTTCTTGAGATATGCATAATGGAAAGCAGTAGTTGAAGATGAGCTTGAGTCTATGTAGGCTACATAGACCTACTCATGTTGTGCATACTGGTATACAGGTAAAAAGCGTACAGCACTCTGCAGTCTGTTCTGTTTTTCTTATCTGACTTGTGGATCACTGAGTTATTTATATAGTTGCTGGTTGATGTAATTAAACTGTAAAATGAATGTAGTAATACTAGCTAGAGAAAAAGAGAGAGAGAGAGAGAGAGAGAGAGAGAGAGAGAGAGAGAGAGAGAGAGAGAGAGAGAGAGAGAGAGAAACAGAAAGTAATAAAAAATAGTGAAAATAGTGGGAAAAAAAAATGGGGAAAATAGTAATGATTATAAACTGCCAGTTGGTTAAAAAGCCAATTGGAAAAACGGATTAAAAACATTTTAATAGTTTTGTGATACTATACATAATTGTGTGATATATTTTCAGATTTATGGCATAACATTACAACATAATAGCTCTATCTTCTATTAATGGTATGAATTCTAAAGAGTTTTTTTTTTCTTCTTTATCTTCTTTATTTAAGATGTGCTTTATATTTAAAATGAGCTCTGTGTTTATGATGGCATCTCTAAGTTAGGTTCTCTACTTAAGGTGGGACCTCTTTATGGGTTCTGTTTAAAAATAAGCTCTATGCTTAAAAGGAGTTCTGTGTTTAAGATGGGATTTGGTTAAGATGGGTTCTATGTATAAAATTAGCTATATACTAATGATAAGCTCTTATAAACTATATGGTTAGGATGGTTCTTATGTTTAAAACAAGCTCTATGCTTAAGATGAGCTGTATGTTCATGGGATTTGTTTAAGACAAGCTCTGTGTTTAACATGGGTTCTGTTTCAGATAAGCTGTATGCTTAAAAAGGGTGTTACATTTAAAACAAGCTCCGTGCATAAGATGAGCGCTATGTACAAGATAGGATCTGTTGAAGATGAACTAAATGCCTAAGGTTAGTCTTGTGTTTAAAACGAGCTCTATGCTCAAGGTGAGTTCTATGTTTAAGATGGGACAAGATAAGATAAGCTCAAGATAAGCTCTGTTTTTAAGAGGGATCTGTTTAAAATTTGTTCTATGTATAAAACGAGCTCTATGTTTAAGATGAGCTCTGTTTAAGCAGGTCTCTGTATTTAAGGCGCTCACGGTGTCCCGGAATGTCGTGATGCCTCTATCAAACATTTATTAGAGCCTTGATGTAAGTCCTGCGGCACGGAGAGACCGGATGCGCAGGTGCGACAGCGGGCACAACGTTATAGTCATGTACGGTGAAACATTTACAACGGCTCACCATCAATTATTCAGCACCACTGCGTCCTGAGGATCGAGAAAAGCCCTAACAATGTTTTACTCGCGATTTGAGTCACGTCCAAAGGCCCTCTAGCGAATAGCAGGTGATGTTATTCCCTCGCTGAGCCCTTCCACTGGGCTTCACGCACAGACAAAGTGATGAGAGGGAGAAAATATGAGCGCATACTTTGCTCTCACCTGTGATTTATGTTAAAATGCAGTTAAAATGTATTTTGGTGCACAAAAGAGAGATTGCGCCAGGTTGGACTTCCAGTGCAGCTTTGCACAATGCCACCGCTTAGTTTACTAGGCTGCCTTACAATGCATGCTGTCGGCAGTTCAGTTCAGTCCAACACGTTCACTCCGGAGCCCCAGGCTAGAAATCGGCGGGGATTAGCATTCCGAAAGCGTGGAGCCTAGAACGCGCTTTGAGGGCCGCTAATTGTTTTGATAGTGACATCTGCACCGCCGGAGCTCAATCGTGTCCCGTAATTTGCTCTCACAATAGCGCGCAAAGCGAAAGCTGACAGAAGGAGAGCGAGCTGAATCCAGCACCACCGCTCCGTTTGCCTCTCTGCACATCTTTAAACAACTGCAACGACTTATAGGTGCTACTTATCTTTTATTTTTTCATCAGAGTTGAAATTCATTTATGCAGCTCCTGCGGTACAACAGTGCTTTTGAGGAAGAGCATCACTGTGACTTTCTAACCTCGCATGAATGTCTAAGCGCATTCAGAGAAGTGGAAAGGAAAGACTTCGAAAACCCCATTTACTCTCTCTCTCTCTCTCTCTCTCTCTCTCTCTCTCTCTCTCTCTCTCTCTCTCTCCCTTGTTACCTCGTCCTGCTGGGCACTGGCTCTCTGGATCTGCTGCTCCTTAGTGGCCGTCATCCTTAAATCCCGCAGCCGGTGTTGTGGCTGCAGCAGGCAATTTCACTGTGGCAGATCTCCCAAAGCCACAAATCCCAATACTACTGAACAATATACCGGATTAGGACAGCAGTTTTCTTTAAGCGTGTTCAGAAGAGCCGGGTTTTTGTGGAGAGCGCGTGGCGTCCCAGTGCGCGCTATTTAAAGCTGAGCATGAACGGTAACGTCTTCTTTTTCTTCTTCTTCTTTTTCTCCTTCTTCCCTCGCGAGTTCTCTCTCCTTAATTCCTGCAGAGACAATTATGAGTATTCGGAGAATTCAGACGTGACCAGGAAAGCAGCGCCGTGTGGTGATGATGCTCCTTTTAGGGGGCGGGAGCTCGACCTCTCTCTCTCTCTCTCTCTCTCTCACACACACACACACACACACACACACACACACATTAGAGCACTGTGCTTCTTAAAGTAAACTGACACTTCTAATCAGACTAAAATCGTTTATGTATATCCGCTTTATTCAGTAGTTCATCGTTATTATTGTGGTGGTGGTGAAGTTGATGCTATGCTGGTGTTGATGTGGTGCTGTCCATGGTGCTAGTTCCAAGCACACTACTTCTCTCAGCAAGTCTTTTTGAGTTCCCAGGTATTCTTTACCAGCATCTGCTGTTGTTGGTGGTAGTGATGGTGTTATCATTGTTGTTGTTAGTGGTGTTCTTTTTGGCTGTTATGGTGTTGGTGGAGTTGATGGTGCTGTTGTTTGGCATTGCTATACATTCCATCAATGGTTTCATAGAGATCTTGTTCTCACAGCACAGCCACACAGGCCATGAATTCTCATGCTGTGCCATCATGAAGAGCTCAACACTGCCTGTCACTCACTCACAGCAGTGCTGTGTGTAACGACAAGTCATAACATCTTTCATCCCTGATACAGCTCAGTCTGAATCCACTCAGAACAATTCACTCATGATAGCCATGATCTCTCTTTCTCTCTAGCCCAACACACCCATATACACACTCTCATACAAAGTAAAAGAGAGGGAGAGACAGAAACTCACAGGCACACAGTGTTATTTCTGTTTGTTAATGGAATACATCATCTAAACCTCTTACCCCTACTAATAAGGAATATATTCTAATTGGTTAGGATTTGGATGCAAGAGGAGAGAAGCTTCTGTTTCTTGAATCTCTCTGTTCTCCCCAGCTCCAAGGTGATAAGCACATATGTGTATATTGGATATGTTCAGCATTCACTGCAAATGGCTCTTTCATGAGCGACACTGCCAAACAGCGTTCATTATCCCACACATGTACATGCATCATAGAAGCATACCCCATGGCTGACCATTATGTTTTAGTTATATCTATTTTTACACATCCCTAATTCATTCACATCCCACACACACAGCAACCTTGATATGGCCATTTAGGTTTCTTGAACATGATGGGTTTCAGGTTGTAGTTTCCTTCATATAAAAGTCTTCAAATAGTTACCTAGCGTGGAACGCAAACTAGAATCTAGAATAAACTTGAATAAACACAAGCTAGAAGAGGAGTTTAGCACATCTTTGACATAATCGATATTAGTCAGCAAGAGGCAGTACTATCCTGAATAAAGGTTGCACATTATTTGTACATCATTCTCACACAATTGGCTTTCTAGTACACAGTGGTTAGTCTTACACATCTACAGTATGCATGTGTTTCTGTAGGTGTTTCGATAGAAACAGCAATAACAAAAGATTTTAAAAAGCTTCCAGCATTCCAGTGTATTTTAAACAATGAATAAAGCACAATGGGATGTGCTACTATCAGAAAATTATCATTAATGTGGTGATGTGATAGCAATGATTTTCTTAATTTTAGAACAATTATGTTTTAAAATGTTGTTGAACGTCCACAAGAAACACAGTTGTTACCTCATTAGTCCCTCTTTTTTTCCATAATAACACAAAAGAATAAAATTTTTATTTTACCAGAAAACATGAAAGTGCTAAATCCTCTGTCCTTAAGACTTACAAGATTACATGCAAGATTAATATCTCCTCAAAGCTAATGTGAAGCAACCACCATATAAACCCATCTGTAAGTTGTTACCAAATGTAATAGAATTAGCTCAATAATATAAACAATGAAGTGGAACTATTGTCTGATCTGACCACAGGATTCCTGTAGTATAAAATAAAGTAAAAACAAATAATATTGATCATTATTCCCAAAATGTAGTATTTTATCCATGTATGTAGCTTTTTGTCCTGTCTCGCTGCCTGCCAATTGATTATATAATAATATGAGTCTGATAAATAGTCTGAACATTGGTTGAGTCCATGTGGTTAAGAGTTTAAGGTTTAAAGATAATCGTTACAGATAACCCAGCATCAAGAATTTCTATTGAAATCTAGTGAAATAAGTTTTTTTAATTAATAAATTTTTTAGTCATTATTTGAGTTACTAAATTATATTCTGTTCAGAAAGACCAGAGTTAAAGGACAAACTCCTGTCCAAATCATACACTGCAGGTTTTGACATTTGGACATGAATCAATAGTGTCTGTGGGTGAAGGCAGCATGATGAAACTTGCAGTAATGTGCATAGAGTGTCAAAATGTTCCAGCTGCAATGCTATACTGCATCCTCCAACTTTTGTTACTGGTTATGATGGCTATGAACAGCCATGAATGCCTAATCTCACAAAAGTTGCCCCACGTCAACACCCCAATATCTAGGCATGTCAGAGTAGAGGCTGTTATTGCAGCCAATGGGGAAACATCCAATGCTTTTCAAAGAAACATTAGACAAATGGATGTATAAATACTTTAGGACATTCAGGGCCAGATGTACTAGGCATCCAGGCTCAGATGCAAAGAAAATGCATTCTGTCCAAAATTAAATGTGTGTTGTGTACAAATGTGGCATGTGAGCCAGTTCAGAGCATCTATTAAAACCCTCCAACTCATACCAGTTCCAGGCACAGTTGCAGCATTTGCATGATTAAATACAGTATTATCTCCATCTCATGCAGGTAAATCTGGCCCTCAGCAGTAGCCTCTAGTTAAGATAAATCTGCAAATAATCTGTTAATATCTATCATTTTTATTTTAATGTAATTCATAATGAACACAGCAACCTAAAATGCATGATGTGTGATTTTCTATCCTAGTCAATAAGTCATTTCTCCATTAAAGTCTGTACTTTCAGCTTTTAGAGAATGTGGTATGTGTGTGTGTGTGTGTGTGTGTGTGTGTGTGTGTGTGCTTTCTAAAGGTCATCTAATTCAGCTCCTTCCTGATGGAGAAGTAGATGGAGGATCTGAGCAGCTCGGTGGGGTCAGACAGGGTTACTAGTGGATGGAAGCATTTCAAAATCAAAACCTAAAGTACTGCTGAAAGGAAAGTTTCTGCAGATTTTCAAAGGAAATGCAAAATCAAAGCCCGCAAGACCCATGATTCGCAAATAATTCCACGTTCAGATAATTAAACAGATGTTGCAGCACCTGCTCATCTTACTCACTTCAGTTGTGTGGCTTTCTGCCATATTAGATCACATTAAGCAGAAAATACCACTAAACCTTGATAATTAAAAATATTTTTCTGCTCATTTAAACAAAAAAGATCAAGTCCATGCATCGGTAAATAGCCCCCAGATTAAAGTGGGGACAGGCGATTGGATGACTATTGATTTTTATCCCCACTGAACAAGGACCACTAGGACATGGTGACTTCAGCTTATAGTCATGATTAAATAACGTGATTAATTTTAAAATTTAAATCAAATTCACAGGAAGAAAATGAAATCTAAGCATCTGCTCCTGTCACACTAGTGTACACTCTAGTCACAAAGCCAACAACCGACCCGTTCCCTTCCTCTTTCTCTCTCTCGCTCTCTCTCTTCCTCCCTCTCTTCTTCCTATCATAATGTAATCTAAATTGCAGCAGGCTCCTGGCAGAGTGAGTGCATGAGCAGACAGATCACAGCCCTGTACATTCATGTCCTACACAAACAAGTGCACTCACATACATACTTACGAGTGTAGGCATATACAGATGAAAGACAGATAAGACGTATGATTTTTTATAGACATAGGAAATATAATCTCTGTTCTCTATACTATTACGAGCCTTAATAACAGGCATTAACTGATGCTGGCCTTGTGTACCTCACTATACTAAACCTCCCTGCAAAGATGCTGCTTACTTTCATCTTTAGAATCATCTTTATTTCGTAATTTCTGTATTTTAAATACTATGTGCTGCTTCTATTTTGCACTGTTCTGTGAGGTTTACACAGTAAATCTTGTACGTTTCTTTATACTTGCTCTATATTCTATGTTCTATATCAAATTCTGCACTCTTCATATTAAGTTCACTCTCATCCTTGTTCAATACATTTTCCCCCACACATGTACAGTAACACTCACTCTTATGTTCTCCTAAACTGTTTTGGTGTGCTATATAAACCTTATGTAACACACAGCTCCAGGGTCACACGTTCGGTCCTGAGCTTATGTCACTCTCTGTCCTCCAAGTGTCCCCCTGGATTATCGCTGGGTATTCTTGTTTCCTCTCACCTCCCAAAAACATGCTAGGAAGTGGATGCGCTACTTTATTTTACTCTGAGGTGTGAATGTGTGTGCATATACTGTGTTATCCCATCAAGGTTAAACTCCTGCCTCATGCTCAGTGTTCTCAGAATAGTGTCTGAATCCAGCAGGACTCAAGAACCAAGACAAAATGGTTGGCTGAAGATAGCCGCATGAGATCCGATGTAACTAACTCGTTAAAATTTGTGGAAATATATTATTACATTACTAATTTTTTTCTTTATCTTTAATTCTTTACTAAACTGTGCTTCTTGTTCAGTCTTGTGCTGTTCAGAATGCCCTGTGTGAGCATTATGTTGTTTTCTCATGTCTGTAACACTGCAAGTTCCCTCAGGAACAATAAGGGAACCTATGCATTTGTAGAATGTTTGTGAGAGTTCACCAAAAGAGGAAACAGGAGGCAGGATTGGAATAACTCACAGTGCAGTTTTATTTTTTGTTTAGCTTTTCGGCACTTCTAGTATCAACACACACACATACAAACACAGTTTTGTGTGCTCTACTCCCTCCCCCTCTTTCATCCCTGCTGCTGTTTACTGCAACAGTGAACAGTCGTTAATAAAATTCAACACAGGTGTGTGATCCTTTTACAACTAACTTGACAAGCACTTGACCACACCCATGCTTCCACATACCACCAACCATCCAGCCTGGTAGGTTGCACAATATACACTTTATGTGGCTAGAAAACGTACTTTTCAATCCTTATCTCAGTGTTGTTTTATGTAGCTTTGTGTTTTTTTATGTCGCACCATGGTCCTAGAGAAACATTGTTTCATTTCACTATGTACTGCATCAGCTATATATGGTTGAAATGACCACGACCCATTCCACCATCCACCCTGGTAGTCAAGCTACACACTGCTCCAGCAACACAAAATCGATCACATCTTTGGGCCATGCTGCTTGGTCAGTGGCCACTTCCAGGAGTTGTCTCAGAGCTACTAGACAAATGCAAATAGACAGCTGATGTCCCAGAATGCCAGTAAGCGGAGGCACTGACGGTGCTGTTCAGGGCTGTGACCTGCTGCAAAATTGCCCGCTTCAGATCGGGGTACTGATGTTGCATTTGGTGAAAGCCAGCTAGGGTATTGACAATTTCGTCCAGTGGGACAGACTCCATGTTACCTTATCTCTCATTGATTTATTTGTTTTGCTGTCCAGCACTTCTAGCATCAACACACATTCACACACATGGCTCTGTGTGTTCGGCTCATGTCTCCCCAATTTTATCCCTGCTACACCTCAATGCAACAGAAAACACTCATTAATACAATTCGGCACAGGTGTGTGATTCTTACCATTCACTTTCCTCCATTCACAAACTGGCACTCAACCACTCCCCCGCTTCCACAGCATTATTTTTTGGTAAAGTGCCATGTTATTATGTGTATATAACAGGAGTATTTCTATTAAAAGCCTGGGCTTTCTCACAAAAATAGCATTTCTGGTGTTTATGGGTTTACGCATTCATGTAATTAGTTGCGACAAATAAATGTGCAGGCATCAGGTTTCAGTGGCAAACTATAAGATACATCACATTAGCACCTAAGCGTTTTGGTGTATTGTGCCAACTGTGTGTTTATCTTAATGAGTGCAGTGTGGGAAGAGTTAATGTGATTGCGAGCATCAG
Organism: Tachysurus vachellii; assembly: GCF_030014155.1. Taxonomy (NCBI): domain Eukaryota; kingdom Metazoa; phylum Chordata; class Actinopteri; order Siluriformes; family Bagridae; genus Tachysurus; species Tachysurus vachellii. Next base: position 18,219,808 of record NC_083467.1, read on the forward strand.
TTTGGCATGTTGATTTAGCAAGAAGCTGATTAACGATGGACTTATGCTCTTACCTTAATGCCTCTGAGCTCTGTTAGTCTCATAGTGGTGAATTCAGACTTGACAGGAGAATATATAAAGTGATCCAAACTGAAACTCCACAAGTAGATTAAAAAAGAGGTAAAAATATAAAACCAGATAAAAAACGCAATGTATACAGACCTTGAAAAGCATGTGGGTAAATACCGTGTAAAAATAACATGACCATATTCTAAGCCTGAGCAAATAGAGAGTGGATACACAGCACTTAATAAACAGTTCTAATTTGGCAGCATGTGTAGTTACTAAATGTTTCTATTCAGGGCTTGGTAATGGATGCACACCATAAACGTGGGCTTATTCTATCAGACAAAATCATCTTGTGCATGTACATATTTGTTCCCTGAGTTACAAGAAATGTAAATGTAAACGTTAAGGTCCAATCACACACCTTAAATAACATTTATATTTACATTGCATTCTCTCTGTCCTCTATATACAAGTGTGAACAAAATGTCCTGATGGGCACTACTGAGGTAACAAGCATTTATACTCTAAAAGGTTTATTGAAGTACTTTTTTCTAAGAGTGCAGTGTATGCACAAGGTGCAAGATTTGACAGCTTGCCTAAAATCAATAAGAGGAGGCTACAGTTACACTCAATCTATCACACAGCATGTACATTCTCATCAATCCCAGACCCAAAGGCACCAGTCATTAAAGATCATGTCAGGTTTCAATGTATTCACAGTGACAGATCAGGTTATTCTGGTGCCAAAGAGACTTTCAGGCAACAATCATGTGTCCAGTCATCACTTAAAGTTTATTTATTTAACTTGATTATAATATAATTTGGCTGATTCCATAATAATGCTAATAACATCACAAATATCACTGTTTAATATGTTATGATGAGTGTAAATTAAGAGTTACAAAAAGAGTAAACATCATTTTCCCTGACGAGTTAACATAAAGACATTAATATAAAGGTTAATTTTTGGTATGTAAAAATGCACAAAAGAAATGCACCAAAACAATTCTGGGGCTGATTTCTTTCTGGCCCAGAGTATAGATACATGCAGACTCACTCTTATCAGTGACTGTGTGTCGTTTGATTGCACAGAGTAAAGACCCCCGAGATATGCTCTGATATTTTGTCCTCCCATCATATCATGACCAGTTATTATCAGCATTTTAGATCTTCACATTTTTCCAGAAGCCATTCTAATTAAAGTACAAACAGCTCATGCATAAAAATGTATATTCATAATTTCAAAACAGTGTAATTAGATGCTTACTATATCTACACCAGGTTACGTACAGTATGTAACCCGATTCCCTGAGAAGGGAACGAGACGCTGTGTCATGCTGATGTTATGGGTGTCAGAAAACCGTGGGTGTCTTCATGGATAAAATACAGACCCAAGTGCATGGATAATGGGGGGAAAGGGCGGGCTAACACACGTGATACAAAAAACAAAAATAAAGGCACATGGCACAGATAAACAAAGCCTCCCAGAATGTCCCAGCCATATCTGACAATGGGAGCAAATCATAGTGTCAGCCATGAGGCAGCGAGTTCCCTCGAAAGGGAACCTGTATTAATACTGATCAGTCAGCTGTCATTTACAGAAGTGTTCAACAGCAATATTAAAACCATGCCATACTCCAAATCTATCCCACTCAGACATTTTGCGTTTTGTGTGTGTATCTTCTATACTTCAGTGTTTCTGCCTTACTTGCAAACCCTTCATGCAAAAGAGGTTAGACTTATATCGATTTAATGTCGGTTTTCTAATCTGTGTGAGTCAAGAGATTTGTGTCAGTGGGAGAATTTACAAATCTGTTTGAGCTGAGCTGATCATCTATATCTAATCGATTGGCTCATGACATCCTTCAGCTTGAAGGTTCTTGTCTCTCTTTACCGATTAGCTCTGCCTGTTACCAAGAGGAATGTGCCTGAGAGCTCAAACATGGCTGAGTAATAGAGGGCTGACTGCATGAGTCCTTGTGAGTAATGACCAAAATTAGTCAAGTGCTGCACACAACCGGTAAAGACTGTAGTGTTTTTTCTGACGCTAGTGCTCATTTTTCTCATCAGAAATAGTCAATGCTTCAAACTAAGAACTTTCTAGTGTTAAACATTACATTTGGTTTAATATAACTATGGAAGAGTATTAAAATGCATGCGGTGCAATATATACGAATTTGCATTTTCAAATCCTGTCGCATTCAAATGCTCGACCTAAAAGCAGAATCAAAATCAAGATATGCTTATTCACTTCATTAAAATATTTTTAAGTTCAGGTGCAACAATCACCTATTGGGGTTATTTTGATATTCTTGATCATTTTGAATCTGAAAGGACTGTGTGATTGTTATTTCATATTCATGAGATCATTATGCATATGACCGCATGGGGTACGATCACAGGCTGTCTGCTACCAAAACAAGCACAGCTTGCTAAACACTGGAGACAATTAGCCAGGTAGGATGACTTTCAATGAAAGACATGCGATGTGGTGGATTTTTAAAAAGCAATGGCATCCAACCAGGCCAAATTAGTATTCAGAGTGTGATAGTTTACAATAATCAGTGTATTGTCTGGAAAAAAGGGTACTGAACAGAGATTTTCATTTGATTACAAGTACAAGAACATAAAGGTGAGGCTAATATTGAAGTGTTTAAAAACTTCTGTGTGTTTGCTCAGTGTCTATTGTTTACCAATTTCTTCTAACAGGCAGAGAACTTTCTCTCTGATTTTTTTACTTTCCACAAATCTGTGCTATACAGTGTGACTCTGTCCCTTCCATGAATCCGAGCAGCTAGTCATAACGTTTGGGCCCATTATTAAATAATTGGGTTTTCTTTTTAAAATTAAGACTTTTGTGATGTTGGACAACTGCAGACCTTATACAACCTCTTGAAATAAAAATTAAAGCGTATTATTTAATTAATAAATAAGAAACAGAGTAAAAAGCATAGATTTTATTTTACACAGATATCAAAAAGAATCAGTTGTGGTGAAAAAACTGTAGAATGCAGATCATAAAGTATTTATTAACTGTTCAGAGACATTCCAGCTCAACAGAGCTTTCAGCAGGCTACAAAAAGTTATACTGTTTTTATATTGTCCTTTACGTTATTTCAGCCTATTCCAAGGAGCATGCAATCATTATCAATTTCCTCTCATGAGGCAGTGTAGCACCACTTTTGGCTCTATTTGCCAATTACATAAGCTCTATTGGTCTTTCTCTACATGGCTCAACAATTTTATTATCATTCTCGCCTTCACTACATATCATTTCCACCACACTCAGTATCACATACTATTTATATGAAGATCAGAAATAAGTTTGTTGCCAGTCCCACGGGACTTAACCCAATCTCTGTGGGTTTGTGCCTACACCAAAATTTTGTATATTCACACTCTTGCTGGTGCGTTATGGCGTATTTATTTAAACAGGCAACATGAACAAACCACAAACTTAATGCTTAATGTATTAATACATTGTAAGAAACAATAGCAATGTAACTAACACTGTAATGTAGTTCTATGTAGCTCTCCACAATGACCAACATCAACCAGCACCTTTTTTTTTGCCATTGTTGATTGGGAACATTAACCAGTTAACAAAGTTAAACCTGAATTTACCTGGATTTACACCTTGAGGCCAGTACGGTGTTAAGTACATAAGAAATTCTGCTTGGACCTGGCAACTCAGTATGTTATTTAAATCTAGAAACATTAAAATATAACTGAACTGAAATTGTGACACATTTCTCTCTAAACATTAACTTCTCAATTATTCGAAGTGTTAACTTTATTTACTTTTTTAATATTGCTTATGATTTATTAATTCTGAAGTTAAACGCTTGTCAAAGTAAATATGTAAATTATGTTAGTTAAGGAAAGCTGAAAAAAAAATCATGTTTTAATTCAAGCTGACTTTGTGATGGCATGTTCTAACTATTCACTGATTCTCTCTCTCTCTCTCTCTCTCTCTCTCTCTCTCTCTCTCATGCATTTCCCCTGCTCTCACTGCACTCCAGGAATAGCTACTTATTCCTCTACACAGGAGGAGAACTGAAAGAGGATGCTGTATGAATAGAGAAGGAAAACCAGAGGAAGGACGATGTGTAATGCTCTCTCTCAGTCAAAGTGCATAAGTTTGTTTCTGTTACTCAGGAAGCAACATACTCATACAGAACACATAAACAATACACTAGCACTGCAGACAGAGCTGACCATTTCCCATCACCTTTTGTGTGTCGATGGTGCAGCCGCTGATGTGTATTCAGTGTGTCTACCTGTGCTGTGGAGAGGGGAGCTGAGGGGAGGGGAGTAAGGATGGGCAGTACAGCTGCAGCTGTTCTCGTTAACGTGAGATTGGGTTAAGTCCCGTGGGACTGGCAGCTAATTTCTCTGGGTCACAGTGATAATTGCTGAAGCACCCACTGGATTCCACACCATTAATGAAGTTATTTAAATCGTGCCGCCTTTCACCATCTCCTTCCTTCAGTCTTTTTGTTAATTAGTGGGGCCACTTTCTAGCAAAAAAAATAAAAATCCTAGCATAAGCTGGTCAGCAAATAATAATAATAAAAATAATTGGCTAAAACCTATTAGGAGTATTTTTCACACTTTGATTTGTGATGCTGCAGAGAGAACTTTGAGCCAAGTCTGACAAATTCAGTAATTCTTTTTTTACAAGCAGAATTATACTGTGTAGAACTTAATTTGTTTATCCTTTATACATCTCTCTATTCCAAAATATTTCATTCAAAGTTCAATTGATTTGATCTTATCTTAGAATGGATGGTGGATGAGATGAGTAAATGATGAGGATGAAGGATAGATGAAAATAGGAAAGAGATGAGCCAGAGTGAGTGCCAGCAATAGCTCACACAAGTACTGGCTAATTCTGTGCAGAATTTACACTTTATAAGGTTTTCCAAGCACCATCCCTGATTTGTTCTTTAAGACAATTGTTTAAATAAAAAAAAGAATTTTCAACTGCAGGACCTGATAAACTGGATAATCTTGCTCCAAATTGATCAAATAGCTGTTAGTGATACATTGGTGTGATTGCTAAAGAAAACAGCTAATGACATAGCTAAGAGAAAAAAAGGGAAAAATCACAATGTGTATTTTACACTCTGTATTGTGCATTTTTACTTTTCGATTAAAGTACATAAGTCTGGTAAGATACAGTATGTTTAGCTCTATGTCTATCTTGTGATAATGACATTGTTGTCTCACTTGGGATTTTTAGGATTTTTTTTTTTTGCATAGATAAGACTCTTGTATGTCATATGTTTCGAAAATGGAAATCATGTTGTGAAGGCCAGCTGATGTGATGAAATAAAATGTATGCTTATATGCTTAGTTTATCTGTGTAGACATGTAAGGGATAGGACCAGGCTTGGATCAAAGGACATCACACACATACACACTTACATACTCATTTGTATATCGCTAATAGTAAGAGACATTGTAATGAGACAGGTTTACGGAAATCCGAGTGTATAATTAGAACACTAATGAGCAAGCCAGGGGTGACAGAGCAACTTCAGAAAGAAACCTTGAGAAAAAACTATTCAAAATGGAATCCATTCTCTAGTGTAGGATAGTGCAATGATAAAGATAAAGTGTACGAAGTGTCTTCAAGTTCCAAGATTCTTTGCATGCACATTAGCTCTCCAGAGCTCTATCCTGAACACCACCTGATTAACCACGAAAGCCCAGTAGATTCTCCACTTCCTTCAAAGTTTGAAAAGAGCTAAATCTTCCTCCTCCCATCCTCACCATCTTCTACAGGTGGACAACGCTGAACATGCTGATCAGCTGCTTCCGTTTGTTAACAGTATGGGAACAGCACCGTTTCAGAGCGCAAGACTCTACAGAGACTAGACAGAACAGATGAGAAAATCAATCAGGACTCTTTACCCACTTTTGACATCTTTTATACTAACTGCTGTCCCACCACACTCATGGACTTTACCATCAAACTTTCCCACCACCCACCAATGTACAACCATCAGATCCCTATATACTGTAACTCTATGGGGCACTTTTACTATTATGAGAGTTTTGCTGCTACCTTTTCACCCCAATATTGGTGCTGCACTTCTTCTTGTTACAGACAATTTTTTGCCTAAGATTTGGTCTTCTCTAGTTAAAGTGCAATTTCCTGTATAATTACTTTGTATATTTTTGATGTGTGTCTTTGCTATACATAGTCTTTGTTTTTCTGTGTAGATTCTCAAACCATTTATCAAAAAACCTCATCTTTAAGGTTTACACTGAGACAAACAAAAGAACCTCTTCTTTCTTGACAAAGAAAAATGTATGTTTTTAAAAATTCTTCCTCAAGCACATAATAAATCTACTACTGGAAAACAATAAAAAATATGAATGCTCTTTTTGTGATTTATTTATGTAAATGGCATAGTAGCAAACTATGATCTTCCTTCTCTCTTTGTTTTCTAGAGAGAATCTCTCTATCTGCCTGTCTTTATCTCTGCCTCTCACTTTCTTATTCTCTCTCGAAATGCCTTGGCAGTCAAAACCAAAAGCCAATACATCTCATGAATTTTAATGCCACTGAATGTGGGCAGAGCCTGTAGATACTCGTCCCATCAGTACACCACAAGGCCAGGCTATCTCTCTGTACTGCTACTGAAATCTGACTCAGGAAATATTGATTATGTGATAACAAATTCAACCGATGTTAAACTATGATGATTTATATGGCTAGTATGTAGACATGTGATTTGTCTATGCAAGCTTCATCTGCACGTAACACTTCACATGTTCTGGTTAATTTAAGACAGATACAAAAGACTGCTCAATACAAAGTCTCTTATCGCCTTTCCTAGCCTAGTGCATCTGTCGTTCACCATCTCATTTTCCTCCTGATTGCCTAGAATATTATCTCTTACCATGGAACTGTTTCTCCACCGGAAGGAAAAATGATTTCTTCACATCATGAGTGTCATTTGATTGTCTCCTGAGTCATTCAACCAAAATTGTAAGTGGGCAACTGTAATGGAAACAAAGCATGTTGCAATAGTAATTTTTATTTAGCCAGATAATCAAAACTGCCAAAGCTGGTAAGATCTTGCATAATACTTCACAAAACAGACTACTATCAACAACAATTTATTGCCATAAAACAATACAGTGGCTGTTTTTTTTTTATTGTTGTATGACACTTATTTCATTGCAAAAGACAAACACACGTTTAACACGTTAATCCAAATCTGAATATCAGTTCTTTTGCTGATTATGAGTAAACACATATCCTGATCAGGTTCATGGTAGATCCAGAGAATATTCTAGAAACATATGGTAGGGGGAAAAGAGCAGACCCTGGATGGGACTCCAGGAATACACACCCACACATACACAGAATTTTCACTAACAGTGCTCATATATATCCAAACAGACACAAATGAAAGCATTAATTAAACCCTCTAGGTGTTATTTCAGTCAATACATCTACTGTGACGTTTGAATGTTTTAGTGGAAACTGGAGGACCAGGAGGAAATGTAGACTAATACAGGAAGGACCCCTTCATTTTGTGTGTTTCATAACTAACAAAGCTTCTTCAAGTTTATCAGTTTATCAAGTTGCAAGCAAACACATTATTGAAAAGCATTAGGCTACAGTGAGCTGCATTACATCTCATTACCATGGTAGATTTAAGATGGTATTAAAATATTAACCAGTGAATAATTCATCAAACTTCACCACGGCAGCTTGAGCACAAATGCTAGATGCAAGATGGCTGCTGTGAGTGATGAAATACATTTAATATTTTCGAGCTGTCAAGCACATTTAAATCTTTTTTGCTTTAGCTGATTACAGCAACGTAATAAACTCATTACATTTACAGTAGAGATCTGGCGCCCTCTTGTGTTAAAATGCTGCTAATGCAACTTTAAGCTTCCAGTGTTGGTCTGTGTCGCGGTGAGACAAAGGCGAGTGAGGATCCAAATGCAGTTCAGACTTTTAATAAGCCAAAACAAGAAACAGGGTAGAACACTGAGCAAACGGGAAACAGGAACATAGACACAAACATCCAACAACGACCAACACCAGGGAAGTGAACAAACAGAGTAGATATAACAAACAGGAACCAATCACCAAGCAGAGACAATCAGTGACTAAGACAACACACCTGAGGGAGAGATGGAGTGCAATTAGTGTCCATGGTAACAAATGAGTGGGCGGAGCAAACAATTAACAGCAAGGCAGACCAGCAGACAGAAACAGGGCAAAACACATACAGACTCATTACAGTCTGACACCTTCATCCAAAATTCTTTCTATGATTAAGCAGCTTTAAATCACTGGAACTGCTCTATGCAATATATGTAGTCTATGTACTGTGTCTGTTCAATAAGCATTTACCATAAACACCAGTTCAATCAATAGAGCAAAGGGTGAATATACTAATGCTATTGATGTAGGTATGGATTTGTGGGGTTTTCTGCCTACAACTTAAACGTGCCTTGTCAAAACTATTGTCAGCACTGTACGTTCTGTAAGCTAACAAAGAAAAATGTGACTGCAATGAGAGCAGCATCTCTTATGCCATTCTGTCCCTGAGCCGTCACCTACTCATTCCTATATCCAAGCAGATTGGCTTGAAAGGTAATGTAATTTCCTGGTGGACTGACCATGACACAACAGTATGTGACTATTCATTATTCTGCCAAGATGCACTGTTTCCATTATTATTATACATTGACAGCCATAAGCTTTCCTTGCTCTCAGATGGGAGAAAATTGAATGATAGACAAAAGAGCCTGGCTGTGTGCCAGAGGAATGCTTTAGTAATTCAAACCGTTATAGATTTTTTTCAGTCTGATCCTTTTTATGCACAATGATATGAAAATACTACATCAATACTGCAATTAATTGAATTTTATACAATTGTTGTGATTTTGTGTGATTAGGTATTTTAGTTGTGAGTTGCGGTAGTCTTATTTCCTTTTACCTTACAGTCGTACTAACATTTACTGACATTTAAACTGTCATTTTAACACTTTTACTTCTTTAGAAAAGCATTTCACATATTGTGTGCTATTTCTACTTGAGCTATTCTACCAGTATCCCAAGCTTTATTATTTATTTCATGAGCATTCAGAAGCTCACGTATTGCACTCTCTTTAATATGTGTCATAGAAGATAATAAGAAAACCACTAGAGCATGAATTAAATCTGACCTACGAGGCTTAGTCTTTTAAAAGTGTCTCAAAAACACCAAACTGAAATATTCTGGCCAAGACCCCAGCAAGGGCCACATCATTTTATTCTGAAGTAAAGTCAGTGTATACATGCATCGCTAAGCATCAGAAAGTTTCACTTCTGCGCTGTAAACATTAAGTCCTGGATCAGATCATACCTACAGCAAAGATAAAAAAAATACCTAGCACCTGGTCTATGGCTTATATGCCTTTAATTTCCTGCATGTAGCTGAAGCATATGAACTAAAGTTGTATGTATTAACTCATTGACTGGTTGCAGAAATAAACCAACAATTGGCATTACATCACGATTTTACACATATTCTCACCCATTTGGACGTTATATAGTTACAGCATATGAGCACTATGTATACTTGTATTGCTCTTTGGTTTTTCTGATACTGTGCTAAACTGGTTTTCTATGTATTCATATTTTGTTAGCGTCTGATAATCATATTATTTTCTGTGCTGCATTACAAAGTTCATATTTATTTTATATGTACCTAACTTGGTTAGTTTATTCATTTGCTGTCAATGAAGTCAATTTTCCTAGCTATGGAGATGAGACGCAGCTGAACATATCTGTAGTGTCAGATGATGTCACTGCTGCAAATAAAATAGCAACCTGTCTGTTCAGTATTGCTTGCTGGGTGAAAACTATTTTAAATTTAAATGAAGACAGGATAGAAATAAAATGTAAATAGTGGTGGGAAGAAAAGGTATACCAGTCTTGCAGTGCATTATATCATCTGTTATACAGCACTGATACCACCAGTTACAAAATTAGAGAAATTACAGAAATTCATCCCTGGTTTTGTTTTTTCTGATCTTGACTATTGTAATTCATTGCTCACAGAACTTCTTCCAGCTAAAATAATTAACATACACTACACCATGAGATCATACTTGATGATATTAGGCTCTCTCCCTCTTTCTCTCACGCTCTCTCTCTCTCTCTCTCTCTCTCTCTATATATATATATATATATATATATATATATATATATATATATATATATATATATATATATAGAGAGAGAGAGAGAGAGAGAGAGAGAGAGAGAGAGAAAGAGAGAGAGAGAGAGAAAGAGAGTGAGAGAGAAAGAGAGAAAGAGAAAGAGATTTATGAGGATGAGTCAAATGAAAACCTTCCAAGTGCATGATACTTTTCATAACTATGATATACATTCTTATCGTCATAGGTTATAGGTTCTAAGTCCTTAGACGGTATGTAACGTTCAATTGCTGTTTAATAACACAGAGAAAGAAAGAAAGAAGCATTTCTACTTTTCCCCACATGAGGGCTCATATAACCCGCATTTCTCTATCATAAGTGTAATGCGTTTGAGGTAGCAAAATGCATGCATCATGTATTACATACCTATAGCAGTATTTATTTTGTAGAGCCATCTGTGCAGTGCTATTCTGTATATATAATAGAACAGGAGTAATCATTAGCCCTGTAAAATCTATCATCCTTTTGTATATGTTTCTATATTTTATTTCCAGCCCTTATCTAAATGATCTGATGTGGCTCGTCAGGTAAACGTATTGTCTGCAGCAGTTGTGCTGGTTTGGGATGGAAATGCAATCTGTTGGATGTCAGGTCTTCATGAACAGGGTTAGTAATCACTGATGTAGAAATATTACCTCTGTCACATGGTATAGTTGTTACAGCATGCTTTGTGTTAGTTGGCCATGAGACAATTTATTTATTTTTTACGAGGGGGTGAGTGTGACAGTGTGATGGTACAAGTGTGTGTTGTTGCAAGTAAGTAAAGTACAACCACAATCAGTGAAGCATCACACCACTACTAAGACCTGCTAATCACACCTGTGGCACCAGTCAACACCATTAATTCACACCTGAGTACACACACCGACACACACATACACATTAACCAGAAATGTAATACAAAATAATTCAGGGACAATTATCACAACATAGCAATATCATGATGGCTTTTACATATGTGTGTATGCAGTAGGAGCATTTTGACCCTGTTAATACAAGAACATGTGAGGCATACTCTCTTCTGAGTCTAATATCTCCAATATGGGCTTTAATGTGGGACTTGTGTGTGAAGTGATTATAGGCTTAGCTGAATAACAGATAATAGATAGCAAGTCACAGCAAAGGCTACAGCTGGACTATAGGGAAATATAGTGAAGCCTACGCAACAGATGTTAGGACAGCAATCTCTTACTGCTGCACTCTATAACTGTTAAGCCAAGAAAAACACTGCTGCTGTAGATACTCCGAACTGCTGACCTTCAGTTCTGAAGAAAAACACCCAGATTTAACCACAGTGGCAGTAACAACATGGACCATTACTAATGGACAAACCACTCCTCAGACAGGCTATATAATGTTTTCTGAATCAAATAATAACCAAGATTACATTTTTAGGTTCACAGTTCAGAAATGTGATAAACGTCATTGTTGATATATCACAGTGTCTAGAACCAATGGTCTCCCTAACCTGTTATGTTATCATTTCATTCACCCAGTTACACATATTGTTAGAGCAATTTTGCCTGATTACTGAATTACATTATATGATGTAATTGCTAATAAAAAACTGTATCATGTTGACCACATGTTACTAAGATGTACAGTTCACAATACATCATTGAACTAACAAGTGTATGTATTATTAGGATGCCTCTTTGGTAATGGTAAAATTGATTTGACCATTTTCTGAGAATTTACTGAGGTTCAAATCTCAGTGTTCTCATAACTGGTTAAAACCATATACATACATACCGACATACAACACTCTCAGTTCTGTTTGGTTATTGTAGAGTTGTTATTTCCAGTAGAAGTTTTAATAACACGGGAAAGGGGCTGGAGATCAAGGCAACTCTCACTCCGCCTTTCCCCACTGCATTTAATGTCTGTCCAAGTTAAAGGGCATTACCATACAACCCACAGTACATCAGAGATTTGCCCTTTCCCTATTACAATACTGCACTTTCGTTTGCCCCACCTCTAACTGCCACCCTGTTTACTCACTATGGCAACGGTTGCCCAGCTACATCCAACCAAACCAACTCGCTCATGCATAATTACAGCTGTTGCAGGAGGTTGACTTTCTGAGTGTTTGTGATGAGAGTGTACAAATACTTCATTAGTCACAGCATCCTCACAGGCACTTAAAGGCCTAAGCTTCTCAATGCCATAAGCGCAGCAAAACATAACTGCCACCTGCCATGTGTGTCAGCTAACAGCAGTGCTCAGCATGACTTCCTGCCTCAAGTTGACTGTGTGAATCTCTCTCTCTCTCTCTCTCTCTCCCTCTCTCACCCTCTGAGACACACACAAAATGTTATATAAAAGTGAACAAAATCATAGCAGAGACCTTTTTCACCTAATCCTTTCATTCTTGAATTCTGAGACAAAGCCTGAACACAACATTCAGCGGTTTTCTGTATGTTTTATATTTCCAGATTTATAAAACACACTGTACTTTCGGTTGTGGTTCTTTTCTGACCCTTTTTGTAGGGTTCTACATAAAACCAGTCTCAGGTCTTATAGCCACAAACTTTAGGACATTTGAGGAAAATTACCTACATATTAATCTTCATAATTAACATGGTGTCTTTAAAAGTGTTAAGAGATGTAAACTGACAATTGGTCTATTCTCACTTTGTATTTTCTCTTGTGTGTAGTTCAAATACCTGTTGATAGTGGTGCAGTGGGTATTAGCGCTTGTTTAGAGCAGTGCAAAAGTGCTTTAGTCCTTAAGTCTATCTGTCTCCTCATCTATACACTCTGCTCTTACAGATCAGGTTCAAAAGCTTCAACTTTCATAATAATACTTCTTCAGGACACATTCACACAGCATCTTATATATCTCTAACTTATCAAACCAAGTCTTAGTACAACTGCACCATTGCATTGTGTTCCACAAGTGGTCTAATGATCACGTCTCCAGTACTTCTATGTTGGATTTCTCATTAATGAGAAATTGAATGTTGCTGGAAAATGGGTAGTGAGAAAATGAGTTATTTCTCTTTTATGTTTAGAAGCTAACAGCCCTCATATTTGAGATAAATGATTTTTTTCTTCTATTGAACACCACTGTAACTGTGCTAACAGTGTGTGATCTTAGAACAGTGACCAACTACTAGATTATCATAGAAAATAAAATAAAATATACAGATAATTTAACCTGAACACTGAACCAGCTATTTGAATCAAGATCCTGCCAGTAACTCCTGGTTTCTAGGTTATTAGAGAGCTTTGTAAGCAGATATTCTAAACTAGATGTTAAGTTGGTGTGAATGTAAAGAAGATAATACTTAATATTATTAATTAATAGTATTAATAGGATTAGTATATATAGCAATTTCTTGGATATGTGACAGAATGTTATCTTAAGTGGCTAGCCCAGAGGGACAAAGTAAAGAACCCTACTGAACGCTAGATTTAAACTTGATGACAGTAGGGGCAGCTTAATCTGTCATCTGTACTTTAATACAGTGTGATTTTGGTTAGGTATATGAACAATACTGTGTATTGATTTAAATCTAAACTTTTTCCTGAATCCACAGTTAATTATATTATTCAAATATAGTGTTTAATGAAAACGGGAAATAAAATTGACTTCAGATTAGCCTTATATAACATTGCTAATAGGATTTGTTCTACTGAGATAGAAAAACAAGCAGATAAGAGGAAAAAAACAAATCACTATATAAAACAAACATGGCATTGGTTCAAGACCAGCTGGTCAATAGGGAGGAAGCACAGGGGTTGCTGAGGAGGGACAGATGGCTACCCTTAATGCTTCATGCTACATTTTATTTGTAATAGAACACCATCTAAAAAAATATAATATATTGATTTCTGAGTAGCAAGAATATTGAGCTCTTTGAGCTGTCTCTAATGGGTTGAATCAGTGCTTGCAATTTGCATTTATCATGGTCATGACTACTGTATACTCACTTCGATTTGGAACAAGGATTTCTCAGTTTAGAGTTTAAACCAAATTCATTATAATAATCATTTTTCGATATTCAATTAGTTATAATATCACAGTTTCCAAAGGATGATCTGAAATCTGAAAACAAGCAAATAAAATCATGAACAAGGGGTCAAAATCTTGGCTAAAGCTTCACAGGTGAATCGCAGAAAAGTGGTGAGATACCTGCAAAATGGGTTACTGAAGCTCAATCTGTATTTATGTCAAGGGTATGAAGGAGGTACACCTGCTTAAAATGATTTACATCACTTTGAAATATTTCCCAAGTAAGTCTATTTGACAAGGACTCAACACAAGATGATTATAGGCTATCACTCTAACCCGAGATTATTTTAAAACAGTCTGTTTTAGTAATGTGTTAAAACGATTTAATAATAAAACTACTTCTAGTGTATTTATTATATATATATATATATATATATATATATATATATATATATATATATATATATATATATATATATATATATATATATATTTATAAAATGCTTCCTGTTGAGTTAAAGTAAAAGTAATGAGGGATGTAATCATCAAGAAAATTACTTAAGTTAGAGTAAATAAGGCACATGGTGAAATTTATAAACTCTTGTAATTGCTTTTAATATGTGTACAATTATCAAGTCAAGAAGCCTTTACAACTTTTTAACAACAACTTATACAAAAATATTCTATTTTCTATTCTCCTCTTACTAACCAGGTGAGCGATGCTGAAGTGAAAATCACCTCAATTATCAACTGTACAGTATATAAAGAAAAGTAATGTTAGCTGGCTAGCTAACTTTCGAAATGCTGCCGTGGTTTTTAGTTTTTGGTTTGCCATGGTTATATGATTTTTTTTTAACATCCTATTCCAGATTTAGTCCCCCTTCGCTGTTATAATAACCTCCATTCTTCAAGAAAGGGCAAAAATCCCACTGGATTTTGGAGCGTGACTGTGGGGATTTGCTCATTCAACCACAAGAGCATTAGTTTGGTCAGGCACATCTGTCAATTGAGGAGGCCCGGCACTGCATTCCAATTCATCCTAAATGTGTTCAGTGGGTTTAAGGTCAGTGTTCTGTGCAGGCCACTCAAGTTCTTCCACACCAAACTTGGCACACCATGTCTTCATGGAGCTTGCTTTGTGCACAGGGGCACTGTGATGCTTTTAGACCCATTAACAGGTTTGAGACCCATTAATACCAGTGAAGAGAAATTGTGTTGCTGTAACATATAAAGTGATCCTAGGAAACTGTGTGATTCCAACTTTGTGCCAACACTTAGGGAAGGCTCACATATGGGTGCCCACAAACATTTGGTCATATTGTGTAGATTTACAACAAACAGGCAATGGATTGTGAAAATCAAAACTGTCTCTCAAATGTGGAACGACAAGAAATCTGGCTAGTCAAGACAACTCAAGCAAATTGCACATGGTTCTACAGGTTGGATGTGAAATGCTGATATATCCACCAGTTTTGGCTCACATAATTTGCAGTTCATTTTCACCCTGTCTCATTTGAAGCATTGTACAGTAGGAAAAGTAGACTTGGCAGGAGACAGATTTATTTTGCTTGGGTCTTAAAATTGAATTTAAAATTTAAATTTGCACTGTCTTATCCAGGGTGAAATATTATTTTATTCTGTAATGGTGATCAAAACTTAATGTAGCAAAGTTCAATATTGCATTTTATTAAAAACTCAAAACTAAATATTAAATGTGCTATGATTAAATTACTGTACACTCATAAAGTATAATTAATAGTGTGCCATGGACTCATGTACTGATATTTTCCAGCCTTGGCATTGTCTTCAGACTCTCATAAAAACAAAAAAAACAAAAAAAAAAACTTGTTGAAAAAGGTCCTCTGCACTGAACACTGAAAGTTTTTTAGATTTTCAACTTAATATTTTCTACCTTAATTCCTCTGATTGAGTTAACGAAGCCTGAATTAGCATTTAAATGTATGGCAGAGACTCAATAAAGTTAATGGAGAATATTTTTGATGGATGTAGAAACAAAATCTGCAAAAAACAAAATCTGAATCAGAATAATTGGTCACTATAGCAGCAGTCATTTAGTCAATGTCAGCCATCAGAGCCAGCTGCAGTTGCGGGTAATGTGTTTATTAAAGATGGCAAATAGCAAACAGATCCCAAAAACACACTTAGCTTACTCATATAGTCAAAAACGATTACAAATTCCAGGGAAGCATAAACACTAGCATGAAGGCTTGGTGTGTCAGCTGCAGAACAGTGCTAAGCGATGCGTGAAAGTTCAAAGTCTCTATTTATCGGGTGTGTGGATGATTGAACCCAGGCATGCTGTATGTGATATTAGGTGAAGGTGTCAATGTGAGATGTTGTAGGCTGTGGTCTGTTAAGTTTAAAAATAATAAATATTTCAACGTACATTGTCTCTAGAGCTTTATCTTCCATGTTCTGTATATTTTTATCGTTCTTTGCAGGGTAATACTACAAAACTTTTAGCCTACAGTATGTAATGTTGTAAGTTTTTCCTGGAATCAAGACGTTAAGTTCCCTGATGACGAGTCAGAATAATGCAAACATAGCTGAAAGTGGAGCTGGCAGTACTTGTCTTTATTGACAATGTGGTTGCTGATGCCAGCAGGATAAAATTTTGAAGTGAACAAAAGCAATTCACTAGACAGATTTTCAGCTTGTAACGGGGAAAATGATTGAAATATACTGCTAAAGTAACTGTGAAGTTTTTCAGGGCAAAGTAGCCAAGCCAGTTACGTGAACTAAAACATTCTGAGCTTTGTTCACTTTGTGGATTCAAAGCGAAATACAAAAAGACCTTAAAAAAAGTACAAAGAAAATTATAATAATAAATAAGCAGGACTACAAGCCTGAGGGTGCATCAGCAGTGAAGAGTCTGGTGATGTCAATGGATGGTAGGCTTCAGGCAATCATTACTTGCATTATTTTTAGAATAATTCTTTTGTATTTATTTTCACAATTAATTTTTCTTTTTATTCTAGCCTCTGGACTAAGGAGTTTAAAACAGCAAATACTGCATTAAAAATAACAACCTCATAAATATGCAGACCTCAGAATGGAATAAAGAGAAAGAACTTCATGAAAGGAAGACAGAGGAAAAGAGTGTACAATGACGACTTCTGAAACTTCTAAGAAACTTCTAAGAATATTTTTCATTAGATTTAGACACAGTCATTATGATATTACGTGCCACTCTATCCTTTTGACGAACGCTTTGTAAACTGGGTATTGCCAGTAAGGCACAGAGAACTGGTTTAGCTTTTTATCTGATGGATAAAAAACATTTCATTACCTTCTCTGGCGCCACCCCACAATCTCCACTATTGCACAAGGCTCAGCTCTCGGTCCATTGACTTTTATAATTTAGATACTTCCAATCTCTTCGCCACACCATATAAAGCTTTAATCATAACTTTCCCTGATATTTCCCTGATGACATTCAGACATATATCCCACACAATACCTGCTACTGGCCTAAACTGTTGCTTGTCTATTGAGAATTCGATTTGGATGACAAATAACTATCTTAATTTCAAAAAACGATAACACGATCTTCTAAAACTTTGACTCAAAAGCAGTTCTTAGCAATAAATAAATATATAAACTTTTACATTGATACCATGTCTACTGTATTCTCCTACCTTTTCTGTTCACAACCTCTGAGTCATTCTAGACCATACTCTCTCCTTTGAGCTCCATATAAGCTCTATATTGAAAAAAGCTCTTTTTTCATTTTGAGAACATTGAGAAACTCAGAGCTTGTCTTTCCCACTTGCTGTTCCATCCCTCAGTCAAGCGTTTGTCTCTATGCAGCCGGATTGTTGCAATTCTGTCCACAGTGTTATCAGTTCTGTTTCTTTCCAAAGGTTTTAAAGATTTATCTGTTCAACTTCTCACAAATTTTCCACCTCTGTCCAATTTTACAGCAATACTTTAGGATTGACAGCAATACTTTAGGACCTGGCTATCAGATAAAAAATATTTAATCTTATTAAATATTTTCCTTAGTTACACTATAAATCTTGTAATGCACATGCTTCTTTTTTATGTCTCTAGACTTCTGTTTCATTACCAGCCCACCTGCACCCTTAAATCCACCTTGCTCAGTATTCCACCATCTACAGTAAATCTTTAGTACCTTGAGCCCTCACTGACCCCTATTAAAACATATTCTCAGTTGTTTTTCTACATCTTCTCACTAGTATGTCTCAGTGTAATATAGCTGTTCTAAAGCATCTTTGGGTTATTTAAAAGCTCTATAATTATCTTCTATAATTACCTAAAAAGCAGCGAAGAAAGCATTCAATTTAGTAATGTGATTTCTGAATCAAAAAACAAGTATTCATATTAATCAAATGAGAAGCTGTGCAAATAAGTGCTAACTAAAATGTGGCCAGTGAACACTCCAAAAGGCCAGAATTAAGCAGCTAGATAGAGAGAAAAGTGCAAGCATCCTCTCTAGCTATGAGCTTAGTGTACTTTATTTGTGGTAATTGGTCTATGGCTATTCATTTCTAAATCCGTCAACACATTTAATCCTCCCAAATTAGAAATATTTCTGAATTTGTAAAACTTTTTTATCATGCTTTTAGTAATTCTGCACCAATTTGAAGAAACTGAGAAACTGGATAGATGTGTTTAAACTCTGCTATGTATTACACTTCTCTGCTGCTTGTAATCTTCTTGCAACAATTTTTAATCAGGTCCTGGTCTATGTTACTTTTTTGTTGTCTGTTTACGATCCCTCTTATCAATAAATCCTCTCGTACTCACTCACTCGCTCACAGATTTTTATCTGAGTGAGTGAGGGGATGTTCAGAGAAGTTCCCCAGAGCAACCAAAATACCTGCTCTGGTGCTCCAACTGCTTTTAATCCATCCAAATCATTGCATCCTTATCCCCTCAGGAAATTACTGCATGTCTCCTATAAACATAAGGAAATTGTACAGTTGAAGGCACCTCAGTGGAGTGTAGCATGATTTATGGTGACAGTTTGGAGTACAAATTTGGAGTACAAATTTGTCACATTACAGCCCATACTAACCTTTTATCTGACGGTGGTGAAAAATAAATGCCCCCCAAAAAAGTATTTTTTTTTAACGTTCAATGGGAGCACACTGGATTCTTGCCTGTCTAGAGCACCCAATTCCTTTCAGTTAATAAGAGCAAAACCTTGGACACTAAGCACAAAAGAGGCAGGCTGCACATAAACAAACAGAAAGGAAAGTTTGTATTTGACCTCATCCTGGAGAGAGGCAACAGCACCAAGCACAGAGATAGACATCTGAACTTTGCATTAGGTTTCAGTAAGCGTACAGCAGATGGGGAATTAAAGACCAGCTCTCTTCCTTCGTTTTATTTTACTTTATTTTTCTCTAAGCTCACAGCAAATGCTTCTTTTTTATAAATGATTTTTCAAACTGACAGTCTTAAATAGCATGCTTAATTCACCACAACTGTAAGTAATCTCTGATTTGTGGGGTTTCACTCCTACTCTACAAAGATCGAATGCACCACTCAGAGATGCTTCATGATTAATATACAGTACTGCTGTTTTATAATGCAACCAATCTTTATTTATGTGATTTCTAATGATACAGTTATCCTTGTATTTTAGTCCAGAATATGGTTTAAAGATTCCCTGGTGGACTGGGTCCTAGTTTTTCAGATTGTTCTAATAAACAAGAGCTCTGCTGTGTGGTGACTCCTGGGTTATTAGCCTGGGACTTTGGGTTTTAAGTCAGGGCTAGCAGTGGTGTGAACAAGTCAGGGTTTTAAAAAATGAGCCTGAAAATAATGTCCAGAAGGAGTAGGTCCGCTAGATTCAATCCAGACAGAAAAAAGAACTGTCTGTCTCCAGATCTCTATAAATTTTTGCTCACTGCACCTTCATATACAAGTATATATGTGTTTTTAGAAACCTTCTGTTGTCATAAAATATTTCATATTTATACAATCTCAACATTATTTCAGCATACATTCATAGGTCGTTTAATTTTAAATGTTTTCCTTGCCAACCTTAATAAATCTTTGCACCAATTATATAAGTATATTCTTATTCTTGATATTTTTGTCTATGAGATCCATCATAAAAAATCATAATCATTTACTGTGCACTCAAATGAATTATAATTAAATGATATATTTTCATGTGGTCTAATTACTACCTGTTATTTCTAATCTATACTGATCTTTAATGAACATAGCACGTTATCTAAATATCTACAAGCAAAGATGAAAAACAAAATCGCTTGCTTCTTCTGAAATCACAGAGTGTAACTTTATGCCAGCCAAGACTAAACATTATTAGCAGAAGGCTGTATCAAATTGTGGAATGGTGTGAAGAAAAAGTCAGACAGAAGCCAAAAACCGCAAATACTAATAGTCATGTACTCTTCTGGGAAAAATATGTGAAAATATGTGATAAAGAACTTGTTATGATTTAATGCTTTATAATTTTGGACAGATATATGATTTGTTGCAGACAAAAACGCTATTGAGCAAAAAGGCCTCAGTGAGAATCACACACTAATGGTGCAACGGCATGTATGGGAACTTATTTGCTGCTTCAGAAATGAGCTTTATTGTGTTTAAGTAGCCAGATTGTGGTATTACTACACTTCTCAATGAGCCGTTGGTAGCTTCAGAAATGTGTAAACAATAGTGGTGTAGCCCAGTTTATTGGGTGTAATGCAATCTTCTCTACAACTGAAGGCCAATTTAACACTTTCTCACACTTCTCAGTTCTTAGGCAACAAAATTTTGTGTTACATTGATGCTGGTGGATCTGTATTCACTTTCAGAGCTTGTTATTAAAGGTTTAAATAAATGAATGAGCCAACTTCAGTTTATTCGCTCTCCTTTCTCATTCTTTGCCACTCCATCAGTTCAGTATAGTCAGAATATTCTGCACTTGATTTGTGAAATGTAGTGTGTTTGTGCATGCTTCCGCTAGCCAGAGGGTGTGAATTCTACCTATCCTGATTTCTGTTTAAAGCACATGAAGTGTCAGATGCAGAAAATTTAGTAGTTTGCCAGGTTTTGTGTGTGTGTGTGTGTGTGTGTGTGTGTGTGTGTGTGTGTGTGTGTGTGTGTGTGTGTGTGTGTGTGTGGATGCTTAGTTGCAGGTTGATGATAGCTCCTTTACTCACTATAATTGGACTGAATTCTTGATTGATTGACCCCCCTGTCACAGCTGACCTTTGCATTTACCCTGCACGAGCGCTCAGTTCAGCAGGCACAATACCTAACAGGTCTAATAAAGCTGACCATGCTGTGTGCCTGGTGCAATCAGGAGACAACTCATCACATGATGAAGGCACTCAGATCTTTGAACAGCAGGCAGACTGAACATCAGCTCATCCGTCAAACATCCCAAGATCTCATGTGGGTCTCGGGTTCCATCACATTGCTATTGAGCACAGAGAGGATGAATGAGGCGGAATGAACATCAAGCCAAATGTTAATAATTTCCATCAATTGCACACACTTAAAATCGACACGCACCTCTTAACATAAAGCAAAGTAAACCTTCTCCATTCAACAAGCCTTGCAGATGAATCTGCTTGTCTTGTGCTTGCCGTTGTTGTGGATTTCAACACAAATTAATGACAGACTGCAATGAGGATTTAAAGTCACGCTGCTGCTCCCTCGGAGTATTGACTGACATGCAGTACAGAGCTCATAACACTCTCTCATCTTTCACTGTCAGATGAAAACCTCAGCTGCAAGTGCAACCCCACCAGCTCTGTCTACACTGCCATTTTTACATAATCCACTACTGACTGTAGGTATACGTGGGAAGAGAGAATACGGTATAACGTGTGGCTGCTGAAAGACTAATAGTTCATTGACGGCTGTTGAAATAAGGGCTGACTGCGTGAAGTTGCAAACTCGCATTGTTTTCAGCAGAGGCTCTGCGCAATGTTAATGCACCTCACTAATCCTTTAGATATGAAATAGCGCGCCTAACACACACACACACACGCACACGCACACACACACACACACACACACTACGCATTGCAAAGGGAGTGATATATGCGCTCCTCAGTGCGGCATTCGACGTGTATAGAATTACAACATCTTCATGCGTTTTGGGGACCAAATGTGCTTCTCAAACATTGTTCCACTTGCTCAGCATTCACTTTTTATAATTCAGTTTTTTATATAGTGTTTACGTGTTTATATAATAGAGCAACACACATGCATTGTAATATAGCCATTCCAAATGCACATTTCGTCAAAACGCCCTGAATACAGTATAAATCTGCTTTAAAGGAAAGTGACCACAAATGAACACAAATACGCAAAGAATAACGGCTGAATTTTTAGCCGTGTGGAGCAGGCAAAAGGCGCGGTGGCGGAGATCCTCTGCGCAAAACTATTCATCATCACTCTCATCATCATCCTCATCATCATCATCTGCCAACTTTGGAGCGGTGAGTCGCCAAACTTCATCTCCCATCACCGGAACACACAACAGCCACGACTGACAAATCAGCCCGAAATCAGTCATGCAGAAACAGAAGACTGGTAAACATTCTTACCTTTATGGATTTAGAGGATTGACACTTCACTTGGGAAACGGTGGCTGTTTGGTTCATGTTTGCATTCAAAGCTCGGTGGCAGCCCGACCCAAAAGACGCAGTCTGAGCCGGACTTTCAGCGACTCGAAATTCACTAATCCACTTTGTCCACAAGTAGCAGCAAATAAAGCATGTGCAGCAGCAAGCAGCCTCTCCTCGGGTGTTTTTTTGCGATCCGACAGTAGTGCGTGGGGAATCAGATGCGTAATGTGCTCAGCTGGATCTCTCTGCTCCACTCTCCCTGCTATCTCCCCTTCTGTGATATATATGCGCACCTGTAGGGCACAGCCCAGCAACACAAGGTTTACATAAGCCTAAAGGTGTTTAAGTTTGCATTAACAATGTAGTAAGCATGTAAATTAAACATTAATGTTTAATGACTAACTGATTTGCAACAGGGTGCACATTTGAATCAATGGTAATCACCTGTCACTCACACTTCTATCACCTGAGTCCTTCTGAGATTAACTAACTCTTCCCGATAAACCAGCTTTCCTACTGGCAATGACCAGTCCAGGAACCCCATCAAGCTGAGGTCTGTTTATGCAGATTCTGTAAACACAGATGCACACACTCACCGTCTATGTTGTCACACTGCAAAATCACTAGTCCTGTAGAAGAACACCCACACTGTTTACTGAAGTGAACCAAATGAACACTAAAGGAGTTAATACAACAGAGGGGCTTTGCTGTACACATGTTACGAGATAATTTTAATGCCAGAGACAGCTCTGTACTTGCTGTTGAAATGAAACATGCCGCAATTCTGAGTTGCTGCTATACAGCAATGCTAATGGGGACCAAAGGGATTTGAGAGATGATAGCAATGTACAGAAGCAGCACATATAATGCTCTATACAGTGGGTTGCTTTGAGCAGTGGATCAAGTCCAACTCTGAACATTCACCGAGAGAGACAGGCTAACTCAGAACAATCAGCCAGAGAAACACACACACTTTGAACATTCATCCAAAGAAACACACATTCTCTGACACAGCCAAGAAAACACACCAACTCTGAATATTTAGCCAGCAAAATACACTAACTCTGAACATTCATCCAGAGAGACACACTAACTTTGAACATTCAGCCAAAGAAAGAAACATTCTCTGAACACAGCCAGAAAAACAAACCAGCCCTGAATATTCAGCTAGAGACACACACTAACCCTGAGACACACTAATTCTGAACATACAGCCAGAGAGATACACTAACTCTGAACATTCAGCCAGAGAGAAACACTAACTATGAACATTCAGCCAAAGAAACACATGTTATCTGAACACAGAGCCAGAAAAACAAACCATCTGAATATTAGCCAGAGAGACAGGCTAACTCTAAACATAGCTAACTCTGAATAATCATGCAGAGCCACTGATAAAAAAAAAATGTGAGGCAATATATTACAATCTAGGATACTGGACTGTATAACATGTTGACAATATATTTACTGAGTACCCTCATTAAGGTCAATTCTTTTGTTTCTGCTACACTGAAGGCATTAGGGTTTGAGATCAAAAGATGATTATGAGACTATAGATCATTATTTCAGCTTTCACTTCAAGATACATCTCAATGTGAACATAGACCTTAGAACATGGCAGATTTGTTGGTAGACCACTCAATTTCTACATGAGCAGTGTTCGAAAAGTAAATTAAAATAAAAAACATTCACTATATACATCATTGCATTGTCCTTCTGCTTGATGAAGTTACTCCCAATTACTGGATGCATTTCTCTGTAAATTGGCAGACAGACTGTTTCTGTTGACCTCTGAGTTTATTCTGCTGCTACCATCATGAGTTACATCATTAATAATGATTAATGAACATGTTCCTGAAGCAGCCATGCAAGCTCAAGCCATGATGCAACCTCCATTCCCATGACCTTTTCATCACTTTAGTAAAGGTTAATCTTAGTGTTAATCTTGGTCTTTGTGAATAATCTGGTCTTCCAATTCTAACAGCTGATGACTGGTTTGCATCCTGTTGTATGGCCTTTATATTTCAGCTCCTGAATTCTTATTTGAACAGTGGATTGTGATATCTTCATCCCTGCACTGAGAGGTTGTTGTTGTTACTGATTGTTGTTTTGGGGTTTTTGTTTACAGCTCTCACACTGTATTTGTCATCAACTGCTGTTGTTTTCCTTGGCTGTCTATGAGTTTTTTGTTAAACCCTTTTTCAACAACAAATGCAGTGTTCACAGGCATACCCAGGGCTCAATCCAAGAGTAGACATTCAGAGCTATTAACTCTTTTAACAATCAATCTAACAGGGTACAGCTGGACACCAAGAAATCGCTGTGCTCAGGTTGTCTAGCTTTTTCCTACCTCCCAAGAACATGTTGGTAAGTAAAATGGCCTTAGGTGTGAATAAGTGTGTGCATGATGCTCCGCAATGGTCTGATTTCCTATCCAGGGTGTAATTCTGCCTAACACTCAGTGTTTCCAGGTGGATCTACAGCAACTTTGACAAGGATAAAGTGGTTATTAAAGACAGATGTAATAAAAAATATATTTTGCAATATACAAATATATTTATACAATATACAAATACGCAATATGCAATATACAAATACAAATATTACTGTCACTTCTCACATATGGGAGAATTTATGGATTAATGTAATAATTATCTTTGAATTGTACATGTATTGTGATTTATATTGAAAAATTGTATTGAAAACCCATTATAAAATATAAAAATGTATTATAGGTTCTGTATTGAAATTGATATGAGCCACATGGTTCTATTATTTTATCAAATACATACTGTATGCTTAATTTTTTGTCTACATTTAAAAAGAATTCATTTAAATGGCACAGAATTTGCGCATAGCTGTTGGTACTAAAATTCAAAGCAGCGCTCTATCTTCTGACACATAATAAAATACAACTTTACCAGTTGAATATCCTTGTGTATAGGATGGATGCTATACCTATGCATACCAAGCATGCAATATTCTGACAATGCCTTGAAGATGTGACCTTTCACTGCAGTCATTTTGTCTCTTCATGTGAACATTATGAGGCTACGTGAATGCATGCAGCATAAAGCACAATGGCTCACTGTCTGTACTTAAAACAGAAGTCCTTACCTTTTTTCTAAATTAACATCGATGGAGAGACAGTTTTGGAAGTGAAAAAAAAAAAAAGCTAACGATTAAATCAAGCCAGTAGCAGAGCAAATATTTCTGTTATATGAGCTGTAGTTTAAATCATTTCCTTTTATCACTGCTGATAAATGTCTGGGTTGCTAACTAAAGTTTTCAAGATATAGAGCTGGGGGACTTTGAGCTTCCGGCTATATTCTGTAGCCTGTGTATATATTTGTATAATACAGTTACTAGTGAGCTTGAACAAGCAACCGGAGATCGTAAAGTTATTTAATATAACATTTAATACAATGTGTAGTATCTATGTGTAGTAATATTTAAATTCTTATCATAGCATATGATAATTTTTGGAAAAAAATTAGGTTTAGAAAAAAAAGGTTTTAATGATCTATCAGTCTTTTAGACTTTGGATGTAAGAAATCAGATTTTTCTGTGCATTCTTAGCATCCTGAATTAACTAGTGTTAGAGATGTTTTAGCATTAGTTGTTAGTATACAATAACAATAGTTAGTTAGTTAGAAAAGCAGAAAACATAATAATTTCTTGTTTGAAGTTCTATTACACACAACCTAGTGATGTTCATCTGCGTGGAATCTGGGAAAGCTTTTCCTTCATTTTCCGGCTCAGATTTCTCAATGTTTTTTGTTTGTTTGTTTTTTGTTTGTTTGTGTTTTTCCTCCTAGGGATGGTTTCCTGATTTCTTGTTTGAATATTCCACATATTCTTAACCGGTTGGTTAGCAGCACTTAGTTAGCATCTTTGCTAGCATTCTAGCAAAGACCCTCAACATGCTATGCACTGTTATTGCCAAGTCTGCTTTTTCCAGCACCTTTTGCACTGCCTCTATACAGACATCAATTTTCCTACAGATGAGATAGATAGACTCTACTCTATATAAAGTGGACAGGCACATATGCTGCAGGATTTTTGCTCAGGCAGTCAGTGTTGGAATCTTTAGGATAGTGAGGAATTTCTGATTGTCAGGTTTGGTTACTGGCATAAAACTGAATAAAGCCGAATCTCCTTAGACTAAAGAGCTTGTTGGCCATAAACGTTTAAACCCAGTAATGACCAACAAGTACACAGAGATGCCCAGGAGACTCGATTACTGTATAAATGAATGAACTATTAGGCTGCAGACATGGCTCAGCTGATTGACGATACAGGAATTGAGAGTAATTCAGAGGTCAGCATATTTCCTTATAGCTCAGTGACCAAGCATCCTTCTTGCTTCTTAGCATACGAGTATATATAGTTGCTATATCTGCAACTAACCCCAGGACATCCTTTCAGGCTGATATTGACCTACCGCTGAGCTACCACTTTCAACTAGTCTCAGCAACCTATAGAAAGTGGTGAATGCCAAGACTCATGGCAGGCTCAAAGCAGGCTGTCATCTGTCAAAGCCAACCTGAAGATTGTAGAAAGTATGGTTATGGGTTTTACTCTTTAGCATTGCCCCGTGACAGCACAGAGTGCCAAACTAAAGTGTAAATATATATGATAGCTTAGTTGGGGAATCAGGTATGCCACATGGTGCAGGTTCTGACTAACAATGTGTCCTGAGCTCCTGTAAGATAGAGGCTATTATAGAGGAGCAGGCCATTCAAAATAAATCCACTCTTCTCTTTAAAATCACACTAAAACTAAAACTTAGATAAGAGCTCCTTAACACCAGGACATATGTATATCAGCATCAAACTAGATTCATTGAGTGTTCTAGCTTCACCATCATTCCTGAGTGTGGTGTATATTATAATTATGCTTGTCAATCAGATTAAGCTAGGCAACTATGTATTGGCTATGCTGAGGATGCCTTTGCTGTTATTTGAGCCAAATCAGTGATCCCATTTGATTAGCTAAAAATATAGGGATTCCAAAAGAGGGTTATCAGAAATCAAATCTAAAAGTCCACAGATTTAATTTTGCTTCAGTAAAAGCATATACATTAGTCTGATTGGAAGAGGTCCAGCGCCAGAGAGAGAGAGAGAGAAAGAGAGAAAATCACCACAAATGTCTAAATTTAAGACTGGGGGGTGGTTTTACCACAGGGGTACTGGGTGTGAGAGGGTCTTCTGGTATAAAGTAGGGAACAGTGCAGGCTAAAACTAAGAATCAATGTGGCTGATTCACAGATGACATTACATACTTGTATGCTAAGACAACAATGTAGTAATCAAGCATCTGGGTGGCATGAGAGCAGGTAGCAAGCTCCACCTTGCACAGAATATTATGTAAGTGCATGTGTGAGCAACTTGCCTGCCACCCTCATGACAATGTATATGTATGAAAGAGTTATAAATGCATTCAGAGGTTTTAGCCCAGGCAAGTAGTCAACTGAGTCAAACTTGTGACTCCAAGACAGCAGGCAAGACTTTGGTTCCAACAGTTATAATCACTGGTCAAAATACCATGGCAGCTTCTGGTGAATTATTGCTGTAGGACAGCAGCATTTATGGCAAATATTACATCCCTGTTCACTTTGTGAACATGTTGGAAAATCTCACTATGTGTGTACATGTGCAAGTTGCTGTTGAGTGGTACATACTGACCTATATATATCTAGCAATATAATGCAGGTTTGCCATAAAAAATATATATGCAATAATAAATGGCAGAAATATTATTCTGTACATTAACGTGGCTTGGTTTGGTACATTGGTGTGTTTGTTTATCACAAGTACAGAAAGCTTATTTCTTAATGCAATTTTACTTTAACTGATTAATTTGTCAAAATGGCAGTCTATGCCCCCTGCGAGAAGCCTAATGCTCTCTCATTAGATTAGTGCTGATGTTGGCTTTGAATCAGTGCGGTACATGTTCTCTTTTTGGTCATTCCACAAGCTCCCAGAGAGATTTTATTTCTACCTGTCAAATTGATCATGCTTTTACAGTATGTCCCTGCCTACATGTCTCCTGTTTCCCTCTGCCACTGTGGCTGCATGCATTCTGACTCTACTGTCTTTCCACCCAGGTCCAGGATGCCTGTTCCTTTTCATTATTTTATAACTTTTGTTACTCAGTTCTCCTTCTGCCCTCTCATGTTTGTATCCTGTATGCATCAGCCGCATGTGCCCTGACATCCTTGCTGCCTGTCCATGTTTGTTCCATACGTGATGCAATTTCTGTCCTACCAAATCATCATTCACCTGAAACTAATACTATCCTGAATTAGAATAAATGTGTGGTCTATTTATTAAGATTTAATAGAATATGTTCGTGCTTCACAATATATCTAATACTCAGTGGTGCCTTTCAAAGCAAGAGACATTTGAAATTGCAGACATTTTATTTGAAAAATAATTTTCTTCCTCAGGATTGTGTATCACATAACCATCATCTACTAATACTGTCCTGTTTATTTTTGACATTCCTACACTACCCAGAGTTTAATAAAATTTAGTTTTGGGCTCCCTTTTAGAATAGAAATAGAAATAGAATAGAACGGGGCATGAAAGCCTTTATTATCACCACATATACATTACAGCACAGTGGAATTCTTTTCTTCACATACCCCAACTGAGGAGGTTGGGGTCAGAGTGCAGGGGCAGCTATGATACAGCACCCCTGGAGCAGAGAGGGTTAAGGGCCTTGCTCAAGGCTCAAGCAGTGGTAGCTTGGCTGTGCTGGGCCTTGAACCCCGATCCTCTGATCAACAACCCAGAGCCTTAACCAGCTGAGCCACCACTGCCCCATGTTTAGCATGTTAGAGGTAGAATGGTTCCATTATATACAGTTAGTCAGGCCTCATATTGGCTTGTAAATGAGGTTGTCATTATCACATCCCATATACATCTTTGATCCTAATGTTTAATTAACATATTACCCGCTTCTCTGTGTGGGGTTTTTCTGTGGTCAATATCTGTTCACCTCTGATAAACAAAAGGGCTACCTAAAAGAGATCTTTTATATTTAAATGCCTTCTAACAGAAAAAATAAGCAATTAAGCTGAAGAGCCAGTTCACATATAACTCCTATTATTACCCAGTATACACATTTTGCACACACACACACACACACACACACACACACACACACACACACACACACACATACTTTGTGTTTCTCTTGCTATTTCTGTAAGAACCTCCCCTTGAAAGAATTATTAATGCGGCTAATTAATACAATAACTACATATAAATCTAACCCTTAATCCCAGGAAACTATACACTGATCACCTATAGCCTAATATTGTATAAGTCTCCCTTGTGCCCAAACAGCTCTGACTCCTTGAAGCAATGAATCAGCAAGACCTCTGAAGGTGTGCTGTGGGATCTGGTGCTGTGATAGCAGCAGATCCTTTAAGTCCTGTGAGTTCTGAGGTGTGGCCTCTGTGGGTTGGACTTATTAGTCCTGATTGGATTGAGATCTGGGGAATCAGTAGGCCAAGTCTATACTTCAAACTCTTGTTTGATGAACTCTTTCATGTTCAACAAACCATTCCTGAACATATTCTGCAGTGTAGAAGAAAGCATTTTCCTGGTGAAAGAGACTACAGTCATTAGGGTGCACTACTGCCATGAAGGGGAGAACATGGTCTGCAACAATGTTTAGGTAGGTGGAACATGTCAAACTAACATCCACATAAATACCAGCACGAAAGCTGAAAGAAAGTAAGCTTTTCAACAGAACTTTGCCCTTCAAATCTTTACACACATGCACAAATAAGCAGGTATGAACACTGTAACTGTAAACTGCGAGTACACAAAAAGATATTATCTTTTAAGCTAGTCTTTAGTTTGAAAGGTTTAAGTAGCCTGAATAATCAAATGCACAGAGTCATCATTTATGTGTATGACAATGTGAGTCATCTTAGATTTTGCCACTGAGAAAACATTTAAAGCACCACAACGCATAAATATTCCCTTCACAGCCTGCGAGGGTGCACTGCAGTGCTTGATTCATTAGATAGTTAGCTAAACACTAATCAAAAGTAATCTTTAGTGCAAGCAAAGATAAACATTCAGCTGACTTCAGTGCCTCCTCAGGCTACACCTAAAATAAGTTCATGCACCACTAAATTCACATGGTACCATACCTTTCTTAGTTGTGAGAGAAGAAAGTGAAGAAAATAATGATGATGATGATGATGATGATGATGATGATGATGATGATGATGATGTTGAAATTTACCGACAGATTTCTACCAAAAGAAATAACAGGCATTCACTATCCATTACCTGAATTGTCATGTATGATCAAAAACTTCCCTTTCAACTTTCAACTTCCCTTTGAGACACCATTTTTCACAGCATTTACAGCAAATTTTTAAAATAAGCAGTGTGGCTCAGATACATCAAAAGTCAGGAAGAACTGTTTCTAGAGTATTTTCTTCAGTATTACTAGCCCTGGAAAGCTGAAACAGAGATGAATCAGGGTTTTGATTTTATTCCATTTAAAATGAAATGCTCATATCCTCCATTATTCTACATCATTCTGACTACATACTGTATGTTGTTACCAAAATAAAGACAATTCTTATACATATTGTGGTGGGAAAGCTTTGTCTAGAACGTCATGTGTTATTGTAATCATAAAACTGCTTTGATCTTTACTTCTGCCTTGTATGTGATTTTACTGGATAACTAGTTAGCTTAGATAAGCAACTAGACTGGGATTTGTTATTATATTGTAAATCAGGAGGCTGCTTTCCTTAGAGTTCTCTGTGGAGAGAAATAAATAAATAGAAGTTAAACTAATTTAACCAGCAGCACGTGGTTGACATCATTTAGTGCTGTTGTTGAAATCTTCTTTACTTCTTGAAAGCATTATTGCTCTTACAGGAAGAATGTTACCTGAAAAACTTCCATGAGTTTAGATTGTGTATAAAATATTTGCTGATGGTTAAGGAAAAAAAATAGGTCACGTGAACACAGCTATTGGTTTAACCAACTAATTTATACAGTAATTAAAGAAATGGTATACAGCCACAGGCCAGGTGTGTATGAGTGATGTTGGTATGTATTGATGATATCTCAGAGTTTGAGGAATTCAGTACAAACCACAGGTAAATATACTCTCTTAAACAACCCCCGGAACCTGCAATGTTTTTCCATTATTGTAACAACAATATGTTGTGGATCCTCTTGTATTTTATGTCTGCTTTGCCCCATATCTAGCCTTCATTTGATAACTACACCTGCTGTACTATATCGACTCATCCAACTCCTCCTGCTTCAAAATGACAGTATACTCGTCTGACATAAAATGAAGCCAGCATGTTTTCACCTGCTGCCTTAGACTTAGATTATAGGTCCTGGTTCTTATAAACGCCCCCATCCTACCCCCAGTGCTACTTCTACAGTGTTTCCTCATTCCTACTTCTCCCACCATTATTGCTCTCTCCTCCTTCTCCTCCTCCTCTCTTTTTTTCATCTGCTTCACTGCCTGCAAAAGACCAGACATGCTGTGAATATGAATAAGAATATGGAGCGATGATCAACGTGTTTCAGTAACACATGAAAACACACTTGTGTTTTACAGTTCAGAGACACCGCACACACTCCCACTTCCACCCACACTGAGTGCTCAGATACACCATTAACACAGTGTTTAGAAAACTAATTTGCCTTTCTTCCATTAGTGCAATTCCGATGCTCTGAAAGACTCCATAGCTCCGATGCTATCAACAGAGTTCGAAATATATTTATTCGACACACATATACTGTATACATACAGCGTTCACCTACTCACACCTACACGCAGTTTATCCCTATGTGAAAAGCCGTGGCTATGTTAACAAAAAATAATTCAGCCACAGTGAACGGCTCTCTGTTTGTGTTTTGCTTTGACATCAAGAGCAGCTCTTCATCTCCCTGAGGGCATATCTAGTAAAAGCCTGGCTTAACAGTGCAGAGCTGTACACTTCAGCTATGATTAAGAAATGAAACTCGGTTGTGCCTTGTGCCAAACGGCTCAGTCTTTGCAATCTCACCAGGAGGGAAAGATGGCAGGTTTTCTCTCTTCCCCTGTTGTTACATGATGGAAAAGCCAGTGGGAATGTTTCTCTGGGGAAGATACATCGATCTAGACAAATCTTTATATATTTTCTTCTACAAAACACTGGCTTGAAAATAATCAACTCCCTAATAACTAGAGAGAATAACAACACTTGGTCACTTCATATAATGTTTAACAAATTTAAAGATAGTTGTACAAGGATGATGGTGCTCTCCTTCATGCAAAAACCTTCAACCTTTGTTATTTTCTTAGGTTTGTGCAAGTGGACTTCCTCTTCAATTCAGCCCATAGCTTTTCAGTAGAGTGATCATTGGAAAATATTGATTTTGCGTTTCTTTAATCATGTCTCTGTTGATTTGGAAGTATATATGGCTCATCCTTTTGTCAAAAGCTTTATGCTCAATTCTGCACCTCCAGGTAGAGGCAACCTGCTACGTAGAAAAATTCATGTTCAGTCTTCACAAGAGCCACTAAACTAACCTGCTACGAAACAGCACGAAAGCATCAGTGATCCACATCCTTATTTTACAGTGGGCTTTCAGGTGCTCTTACTTGTATTCAGTCTCCAAACATGCTGATGTTGTGTATGAGCAAAAAATATTTTCATCTCCACTGACTATGACAAACAATGGCAGTTGTACTTGAAATGACGCTCAGTGAAGTTCAGATGCTGTATTCATGCTTTCAGAAAGGGCTTCAATCTTGCAACACCTCCAAAGAGTTTGTTGTTACAAAAATGGTGTTTAAGAGCCGATTTTAAAACTTGACAACCACAAGAGCCAAAAAACGGTACAATTTTAAACTGTGATGTTTTTCCTTTTATTCACAATCCTCCACAATGTGTGTGGGTGGACATGTGTAGACTGTGCGTGCTCATGAGTCCAATTCCTGGCACATTTCCAGCTGTTTCAGTCATGGAAACCTTTTTTTATTCTGGCTTTAATTGTCTTTAATGGTATTTTAAATACTAGTCTATCTTTGTATCAATTACCTGATTTCTGCAGGTTGACGACCATCTGTCTATTTTGTGTTGAAGGATCGTTAACTTACGCTACATCCAACAGATGGATTTTACATGTGTGCAGCTTTATATTTACACCTGAATAAAAACAGGGAAGAGGTAACATCTGAGATCCTACAGGAGAGAAAATAAGTTAGTTTGAATTTAATTTATATACACTAATCATTTGCTATTTTAGGAACACCTGTACACTTGCTCATTCATGCAATTATCTGTTCAGACAATCATGTAGCAGCAGCACATCCAGAATATTAGTTAATGTTCACATCAAACAGCAGACGGCGAAAAATGTATCTCAGTGACATTGTGACATGTTTGTTGGTGACAGGGTTGGTTTGAGTATTTCAGAAAGTGCAAACAAGCAAAAATGAGTGGCACCTCTGTGAAGGAAACACTTTGTTGTTAAGAAAGGAAAAAGGCCAGAAGGGTTTCAGCAAATAGGAAGGCTATGTCAACAATCACAACAATTTTTTTACAACAATGAGCAGAAAATAGCTTAGAATTCATAATACATTGAACCTTGAGGTGAATGTTCTGGACATTTTCCACTCTTTATTATTCCAGTTTTGTGAAGACAGTTTTCCAGTTTTGTGTGCGCATTGTAGCATCAAAATCTTGTTCTTGACCCTTCTTGTCTAACCAATCTCATCGACAAGGTGTTGCCGGCTGCAGAAGTGCCTCTTGCTGGATGTTTTTTGTTTTTCACCTCTTTCCGTGTAACTCTAGAGCAGGAGTGTCCGGTCTTATCCTCTAAGGCCTCGTGTGGGTAAAGATTTTTGTTCTCATCAAGCAGGAACCACACCTGATTCCATCTGTTTAATCAGTTGATCTTGGCTTTCTGCTTGGTTAGAAGAAAAAACTGAACCCACATTGGCCTTTTTTAAATAAGTTTGAACACCCCTGCTTTAGAGACGGATATGTGTGAAAATCCCAGGAGATTAACATATTCTTAAATACTCAAACCAACCTGTCTGCCACTGTCAAAATCACTGAGAACTATTATTTTTTACCAATTCTGCACATGCAATGTGAACATTAACTAAAGCCCATGACCCATATATTTGTGATTTTATGCATTGCACTGCTGCCGCATGATTGGATAATTGCATGAATGACAGGGTGTACAGATGTTCTGTCTGAACAATATTTATTTTCAATCAAGCTGTTGCTGGCACTATATGAATACAAAATGGTAATTCTAACCAGAATAAAATCCTAAACTATTTTTGTGAGTTGTCAGTGGTGTAAAAGCAGCTTCTCTGTGAGCATATCTGCCTCAGTTGAAGGGAAATCCTGGCTTTGTGCAGCACTGTGACAGGGTCCAGAAACGAGGATTTCCAATAAAACTCATTCTTAGTGTTCCCAGAATCAGCTGCAGAGCCGTCCACTGCTGACGCTTTGATAATGAGCCCTTTGTCCTCCGTTCCTGTTCAGTTGCTCACAGAGCCTACAGGAGAGATGATGCAGAGAAAGAGAGAGACAGGCTCATTCCAGAAGTGTGTGTGGAGGAGGGAAACTGTAAAGTAAAGGCTGATTGAGAGTGTATGTATGCGACAGTTATTGAGACAGATGAGCTGAGAGATTGAATAGAATTTAGAGATAAGTGTGCTGTAGTGTGTGTGTGTGTGTGTGTGTGTGTGTGTGTGTGTGTGTGTGTGTGTGTGTGTGTGTGTGTGTGTGTGTCTGTCTGTCTGTCTGTCTGTCTGTCTGTCTGTATGTCTGAGTGGGTGGCCAGGTGTGGAATTGTTTAACTGAATTCCCGAGTACAGTGAAGCTGAAATGTAAAATACATTTTTTTTTCATCAACACTGTCTCACACATTCAGCATGGAGATTCCAAAACCTTTGACACAACAAAACCAAAGCAGAGCAGTGAAAGAAACTCCAATATAAATTCACCTTCTCTGTCTGTCCCTCTATCGTTCTGTTTCTGTCTCGTTTTTCTGCCTGTCCTCCCCCTTATCTTTGCCTGTCTGATAACTCTCTCGAGAATCCTGTCTCCTTCCATTACACCAAAGTTTACTTCTCCATCACTCTCTCTCTCATTCTATCCCAGGTATCTCTAGTCTGTCTAGTTCTATACTGATACCTTTCAAAGAACCTTCACACACAACCATTTGTCTGTAGAGTGGATGGGCAGCTTCACATGTGACTTTGTGCGATACAGGTGTCATGCATTTGTAAGATCTTTTGGTCTTCAGTATAAATTGCCATGTAGTCTGCAGAGTCTCCAAGTAATCTTTCTCTTTATGTTGCTTCACCGGACAGCTGTCAGCATGCAGCCGTAATAGAGTCTTAGCTAAAACGATACAAGCAGGTTTAATCTCTACTCAGGAATCACTGTAGCCTAGAAGGTATTTAAAATTACTGCAAATAAAACTAGCACTGCTATGAGATTAATGTACTACACCCCACAGTCTATGTAAATTTCATTTGCTCATTTTTAGTGATAGGAATTATTTTATTAAAGCAGGAAGAGTAATCCAAAAAAAAAAACAAAGAATATAGAATTGCAGTATCTTCTTTCTGTACATGTTGTATGATTTTTGGACTAGTTAGTCTATAGGTCATGGGGCAAGTGCAATTCTTTCTCTTTTTGGCTCCCTATTATAGCAAATTGCCTTTAAGATAAAGTAAACGACTATAACGACTAAATAGTATAGCCTGTCCATTTGAGAATTTATATCTGTAATGAGTGGACTATGGTTAAATTAAAGCCCTTTGAATTCATGAGCTAGCGAATGGCTTAATTCTAGCAGCAGACTCATCTGGAGTATGTTTCTGTTCCAAAAATTGGGCAAAGAAAAGCCACTGCCATCCTGAGAGAGAGAAAATTTGGAATCTGTCAGCGATGCTGTAGATGTAGCCTAAATATTAAACATATTCAAAATCACAAAATCAAATCCCCATGATCCAAAGCAAGCATATTTAGAGGTACATGCAACTGCTACCAAAAAGGTAAAACATAACTTAAAATATCTTTTTAGCTTAAGCTCCAGTCTGTTCTTGTCTATGTGTCCCTGTAGTAGTTTTCTTTGTTTGCATGTCTGTCATTAGAGGATATTCATTATATAATCTGACGTTGAGAACACAATATCATGGAATTATAGCGTTCTAGGATTCGGGCGAGATTTTATTGGGGTCATTTCATACAAACTGACAAGCAATTAAAAAGTCCAACATAATCGCTGGTCTAAGCGGCTTAAGAGAAATATATTTTGTCTGGTATAAATGTTTTATTAGAGTGAAGCAGGCCAGCCATTTCCAGTCAGAGCTAGATTTTTTGTCCAACCAAAAAATGTTTTCAGCACATTTCTTGACATTTATAATAGGCAGCTTAGATAAATCTAATATCACATCACAGCTCTAGACATCAAAGTCTTATTAAAAAGAGTAACATCATGAGTATGTAAGCAACTAGGATTGACAAACAGGAGTCTGATATTATACTATAAGAGGAAAATATTAGCACTGATATACTTTTAACTTACATGTGAAGTAACAGCAAATCCTTGTTTTAGAATATGTATCATTATGCAGTTGTTTAATATGTCACAAGAATATGTCAGTTTTTTTGTAACTTTTTTACTTAATTGAAAGTCATGCAATTTGTATAGCTTCTATCTTATTCATATACATTATGTAGGTAAAAACAACATATTTATTGATACACATTAGTATAAAGTTAGGATTAATTTTAGCTGGCACATTCCTGAAGATCTTTGAACTGCCTGCTGAGTCCACAGTAAAACCAGAGACCCTCCTTTCAAATGACAAATAGAACGATAAATAGATGTTGTAGAGTTTATCTTAATTGCACTGGTGATGGAACATGTGGAGTCCTTCCTGCTAGAAAAGCATGTAGGGTTTTATATAGACGAACAAAGTATAAAACACATTTGTAGTTTTTCTTAGAGTGTGAGCTTAAGGCTTTCGAATTTGTTCCCAATGCATACTCAAACATTTTTCATGTTTATTCGGTTGTTAAGCATCTGTCTCTCTTTATTACACAGTAATGCTATGAATCATGTTTCTTTGTTGGAATCAGTGTCTTTCATTTATAGTGTACTGGAAATGCTGCTGTCCATCATGATTTAGCACAGTGATACTTCTCAATCCCATATCTCATGTGGGTGATCCCAATTTTGCAATATTAAAGTAATATATTTTTCAAGTAGTTAATAGTTCACTTTTGGTTTTTCCTTTAAACTGCAAGGTCTTTCAAGGTTCATGGCTATGTTCAAAATGCCCCTCCTAACTACTATGAATTTGTAAACAATGTTAAGCAAACTATTTTGTAAGTTATATTGCACATGTTTACTTAGCAGCGACTGTTATGGTCCACTTTATAAACAGTAAACTTGGTGCCATCAAACCCATATAATAATAAAAAATATATATATATTTTACCGTGTCCCTCTCGAACTTTAATGATGATGAATTCTGTTTGCATTTCACTCCTCCAAACCACAAGGGGCAATAAGAATCACTTTGATACCTTCTTGTGAATGTGTTCATACATGCCTAGACATTCCACTAACATCACAAAGTGACATAGGGCACAGTATTTGCAATAAATACTGCTTTCATACAGCTATATTCTCTCTTAATCTTCCTTGCCCTGTACACATGTCTGACACAATGTGCACCATATAGAGCTAAGTGCTTTGCAGTTTGTGATTACTGTCAGAGCTACAGGTAACCTGTTTTCTAAAGTTGGCTCTGACCCAAGATGTTTTTTCTCTCTAGGAAAAGGTAGACCCTAAGGTTCAAAACACTATGCTTAGAAGAAAGATGGCAGCATCCTTGACTGGTTCATACTGGTGCTCATGCAACACTTATTTTGGTAAGGTTATGTAGATCAGGTATTCCAATCCAATTGAAATTTCTATCCTTAGGCAACAATCAAGATGTACGTAAATGGCCTTGTGTTAGTAGCCAGAGGCATCAGGATACTTTTGAGACTTGGATGACTGGTTCCTGCACATGCAGCATCCTTGCACTAATTGTAGAGATTGTTTCACAGTTAAGTAAAAAAAAGTAGAAACTCTACTTCTAAATAGATTGTACAATTCATCTACATGAAGATTGATTTACAGAAAATGCCTCCCTGTCATGCCATTAAGTGGCACACATTATAATGCTTGCCAGTGAGTTTCAGCAGGATGCCATAATGTGCGGTATTGTGTCCTTGTCGTGGGGCAGAGGCTATGTTTTGCTGGATATGGAGTGTTTTCCCAGAGTGTAGAGAATAGGATTGCAAACTAGTCCCTTACTGGTTTATAAGCATTGTGGTCAAAACAGGACATACACCCAGTATATTGGTGTCTCCATTTACCATGTTGTGGTAAATGGATATGTTGGGCAAGCTGCAGGAGGACCTCCATATGTATGCCAAGTCAACAACTAATGGATGCGGCACTCCCTGGTGAAGCTGGACAGCCAGCTTGGACAGAATGCACTGGCCCATGAATGGCTTCACCATTCACCCTGCACAGAATTCGGCAACAGTCCTAATTTTGGTCCCAAGACAGCCATCATTACCTTGGTTTCCAACACCTTTTCGATTACCCTGGTGGCTTAATCCCTAATCATATATGCTGTATGACAAGGGTGTCCAATTTTATCTGCAAAGGGCTGGCATAGGTGCAGGTTTTCATTCTAATCAAGTTGGATTCACATCAGTTTGTTTAATCAGTTGATTTTGCTTTACAATATATTTGCCATATAAACCTGCACCCACACTGGTCACTGCCAGATAAGATTGGACACCCCTGCTGTATGTGCTACTACCTGTTCATCACCATTCTCCTTCTCCAGCTACATGATTATCATCACGCTTCCCAGTGGGGTGACAGAGGCAGTGATCTCCAGAATCCTTTTACAGTAATTCAGTTAGATCTAAGGTATGTCTGGTTCTTCGTATTATTGTGGCTTATGTTATAAAGAAAATTCTTGTCAGACCTGGTGGTTAAGAGGTGTGAGATATAAAACAGTTTACATATGTAACTGTGGTTTAAAGAATCCTGGATAATCACAATGAATCCTCATCTTTCCCAACCAGGGCCAACCCAATAAGCACTCCTTAATGCAGAAGAAAAGAGGGCTGTATGACAGCAGTATTTTATTTGCACTCATTACAAATATAGCATCATAGTACATCACTTCTTGACTTTGTTTGAAGGCCTTGGCATGTGTGCATACACAAATGAAGCTTTCCTGCTGATTCTCACCAACCCTCGCAGAGTTCATAGTAGAATTTTACTTGCTGTAGACAAATGCATTTGGTAACAGTATCCTTACTTTACAAACACATACAATATCTTCTAAACCCCATCCTCTTTTATGCCAGTTACTACAATAAGTCAAATTGTTTTCCAACCTTGTCCACACTTTTCTCTAGACCAAGCCGCATGTCAGAATAAACCAATTAAATTTATCCAGCAGTTCTGGTTTCAGTATATTAATGGAATCTGTTCTTTCTCTGTTAGGCTTGTTACATATTTTAGATGTATCCCTCTGGCTAACAGAGAACTTAGAGAGGAAACACAGAATCTAAATCTCAGAGGAAATTGCAAAACATAGAAATTGCAAATTGGAAGAAAGCAAAAAGAAAAAACTATAACAAAACACGATATTATGGCAGGAAGAAGACTTTTTAAACAGCTAAAGCTCAGCGCTTAACTTAGGCCTTAATTCATAAAGCAAGTCTTCTCAATTACACCCCCACACACAGGAGCATATTACTACTATAAATCAAAAACAACCTAAACAAAAATTCATAATGCAAAACCAACAAAAATAAAACCCAAATGCAAAAAACAGTTAAAAACCTTACAATCTTTTAAGTAACCCCATCATGCAAAGGCTATGTGCAAAGGTAGGATTGTTTACCAAAAGCTGAATGTTATATTCTTTTATATGCTCCTGAATGCTTTCCCAACCCACACTTAAACCAGAGGCAGACAGCTTTAGGGAGGTTCCAAATACAGTAACTCAAATGAAAAAGCTCTTACATTAAATAAACTAAGATGAAATAATTTATCATACAGGCAGCCAAAGCTTTTTAGTTTATACTTTTGGAAGATTTTATCAGTTCTCTCTATGATAAATTAGCCTTAGGATACACAATTCACTTCAAGTGTTTAAAAAAAGCTCAAGAGCTCTTCATCAACATGAAATTATTATGATGTTAGATAATAAAAAAAAATCATCCATAGCAGTGTTTTCTGGACTATAGAAACAAACAATAGAAATAAATTGAAATTCTTTCAAATTTTCAGATAAGAAGTAGAAAACAAAGCAACAAATATTAAAATGTCCTCACTGTTACCGCCCTATCTTAGCATTACAAAAAAAAAATCTGTCCCAACCACAAAAATATATTTCATCACTTCCTCTGAAATGAACTGTGCAGCAAAAATGTCCCACCCAAACCCCCAACCACAGTGTTTGATTGACAAGCCTACCTTGTTAAAAGTAAAAATGCAAATGCAAACCGGATTGCAAAGGCATTTTATATTTAGCCGTGTAGTGTAGGGATGATGAAGTGCATTCGCAAATGGAAGGATTGCTGTCACTTTTTAATAAAGCAAAATCAGACCAGTGTTGACAATGAAAATACAATGACAAATAAATTTGCATTTAAATTTTTCTAAACATTATACATTGCTGTGCAAAATAAAATTCAAATAAACATTTCTGAATTACGTCCAAAAGTATGCACCTTCATAAGAGAGATTTTGAATTTGAATGAATGAATTAATTGGTAGTTTAGTTCTTCTGCAGTGTGACATTTTAACACATTCAAGATTGAATTCTTTCAAGATGGATTGTGCTTAATCAGGTAGAGGCTAGGTTGGTTGGACCTTGGGTCTTAGATCTTAGGATTAAGAAGCCTTAGATCTGCTTGAATCATTTTAGCTGCAGCAGAGCGTAAATGTAATTGGTCTTGTTGCAGTTCCTCAGCTGGCTCACTACTACAACTCAAGGAACTCAGTTTTAAATCAACTAAAGTTGATAGATGACAGCATTAATTGGACTGATACACAGAGTTTTCTTACAGTTTTTAAGATGCAACAATTCTTGGTGAATTTTAGATCATTTGGAATTCCAGTCCTGTTACCCCACACCCCTTCAAAAAAAAGTTAGGTAGAGAAACACGCCACGTGTTAGGACCTACCAAACCCTCCTCAACCCCTGCAATCTCCCAGGTCCTTAAAAGACAGTCTAAGATCAACTCCATTGCCAATACCGTTCAGCAGCAGATTTAAAAATGTGCAATCTTCCTCAGTCCGTGTTGGTTCAGTGCTTCACGGCCTTCACTGAGTACATTCTCACCTCCTCCATAACAGTCTGGTTCAGCTCATCCACAACACAGGACAAGGCCAGGCTATAGCACATCATCCAATCAGCAGAGTACATAATTAGTCGTGAACTGCACGTCCTCCAAAACCTGTAGCTGTTTGAGATCAGAAGACAAGCATGCAAAATCATTCCTGGCCTTATTCATTCACCACCAACAACATTTTCCAAGATAGGAAATGATTCAAGGCAATCAACCGTTGCATAATAATGTATATGCCTTTTATATTTACAGATTATACATAGTGATTATGCAAGTGATGTAGTCACATGGCTAACAGATGTTGTAAAAACTGTACACTGCAAATGAACAGACTGAGATGTTAGAATTCTTATGTGGCAGAATTAATTAATATAACCAGTATACAGTATTGTTTACATTCCATTGAATATACACCTTATAAATAAATGTTGACAAAAAAGGTTTTTGATAACTAAGAAGGTTGTACCTGCTTTGATTTGATTGATGATTAATGAATCCAATATCCACTAGAAATCAAATGTCAGATAGAATAATCTCAATCTCTGTATAATCTCAAGATAGTGACTTTATAGACACATGCAACAAATAATAGACCCTAAATGAACACACGAATACCACCCCAGCTGTCCACACTGGGACAAAAAAGCAGGCCAAGTGAGAATGCAGTCTTGATTTGACTTGATTATTTAAACCATATTTATTTATTTATTTTTTACCTACTGCGAAACTGTATTAGTGAGGGAGGGTCCAACAGATCAGGTCATGCTTGCTATGACAAAATTATTATTTTGCACCCCTTGGACAATATTTACATTTGGAGTATTTATATGCTGGTGGAAATCAGATTTGGTACTTTATCTACAAAATTTTTAGGCAGCTCAATGATATTATATACTTCTTGTTTGCTGGCCTGTGTAAATAGCAATGATAACTTGAAATTTGCAGGTAAATTCCAAGGTTTCCAAATTTTGCATCAGTATTGATGAGGGGCTTGATACCATTCACAAGTCACAATTCATACAATGTCACTCTATCCAGAATAAACTTAGAGCATTCTTGCTTCACTGGGTCTTAGGTAATTCCATGAAATATTCTTGTAGAAATTAGTGTATAAGTATAAAACTCTATTTATAAAAAAATGTAGTAGTAATAGTAATAGTAGTGGTAATATTAACAGTAGTAGTAATAGTAATATCAATAATAGTATTAGTAGTAGAAGCAGTCATTATCATAGTTGCAGTATTAATAGTAATAACAGAAGGTCTTTGGATTAAGAATAATTAATCCAAACAAACTCCATCGGAAGTGTTGCATTCAAATAATGATAACTCTAATATGAATATATAGAGAACAGTGAAATCCCAACGGTGTCATTGTAATGGTTGATTGAGTGTCTTCTACTTTCACGTCTTTTATTCAAGCATTTCTCCCGTTCCTTTATTTACTTAAAAACACCACCCATGTCTGTAACAAACAAGATTTCTTAGTTAGCTCAGTGGCATCTATTACACCCACACTTTATGCAGCGTCTCATCAATCTTTTAGCAGCCGCAGTCCTTACGGCTTAATTGAATCCATCGTTCAGCACTTGTTTAAATGACAGACAGCCTGATGCAGTTTTACAACAGGTAATGGTGTGAATATTAATGCCATCCCCACAAAGCCAGTGCAGAACTGAAAAGTTGGGGCAAGTGAACACATGCAGTGCAGGATTTGAGAGAATTCTCAGTGTTTCAATACCAAATACAGTATATATGGTATATGGTAAATATTGTAGCATATTAGATTTTAAAGTAAACTATAAACATAATCATAAAACTAGTCTAAAAATTACGTTTAGTTTAATGGTATTTACAACTATATGTGTTGATAATGTTTATTGGCCTGTAAGTCTGTATTGATACTCATTTTTTCCCCCATTGCTCTCACTCACTCACTCATTTTCTACCGCTTATCCGAACTACCTCGGGTCACTCCACACACAAGGCGGAGGCGGGAATCGAACCCCAACCCTGGAGGTGTGAGGCAAACGTGCTAACCACTAAGCCACCGTGCCCCCCCCCCTTGCTCCCCCCCCCCCTTGCTCATTAGATATATTAATTCAAATGATTTAAACATGAAAATGAACAAATTTGTGAAGGTTTAGATTTAGCATGGATTCATTATGTTATTGTTGTACCAAGAAAAAAATATTTACAGATTAGTAAATAGGTTGTGCACAGTTAGTGACGAGATTTTGTGTACCATACACTGCACTATACAAACAGTCTGTACAGTTCAGAATTCTACCTGAACACAAAGAGACATAGCTTTTACATCATTCCAGTTTTTTTATTAATAAGGAATAAAGACAGGAATTTGAAGAAATTGCAGTTTCAAATCAAGTAAAGTCAAAAAGCTTTTATTGTCATTTCAACCATATGTACAGTAGATGATTCAGTAAAATAAAACAGTGTTTCTCCAGGATCTTGGTGCTACATAAAACAGAGATATGGACTAAAGTAAGTTGTCCTAACCAAATAATGTGCATCATGTGCAACCTAGTGCAAACAGTGTGAGACAACAGACAGTGCAAACAGACAATACACAACACTACAGGACAGATACAGAAAATAGCGCTGTCCAGTGTTCATACTATATATCGTACAGTACATTGTTCACATTGTGGTTGTA
Source organism: Tachysurus vachellii (assembly GCF_030014155.1). Classification (NCBI taxonomy): domain Eukaryota; kingdom Metazoa; phylum Chordata; class Actinopteri; order Siluriformes; family Bagridae; genus Tachysurus; species Tachysurus vachellii. The sequence continues at coordinate 18,264,779 of NC_083467.1, forward strand.
GACATTGTGCAAAAATAGAGGGTTTTAAACCAAAGGTTCTTGCAAACATATATACACTTATGACATAGCAGCAGTTGGATTAGGTATTGAAATTATAGATGTTATAAATTTCTGATGACTTTCCACAACACAAAATGGAACTAGAAAATCGTTGAAATTGTGTTGAATGCTTTATTTTTCATTTTATTTTTAATGCAACTGTTACAGCAAATTGCTACAGCGTACGAGGAATAATACAGTCCCCTGGTGGTCTAGGAGATAGGATTCCATGTATTCACTGCTGTGACCTGGATTCAAGTCCAGGAAGCAGGGAACGAACCCTGGCCAAGCCAGTGCACTCTCAGTGCTGGTGAATGGTGTCAGGAAGGATATCCAGTTTAATACTGGTGCCAATTCATAAATATGTGCATCAATTAATTAATGTGGTGTCCCCAAATAGAAAGAAAAAAAAGAGGTACATTCATAGGAAAATAATCTGCATAACACAAGGGTGGTAACAGCATCACAGACCAATTGTGTCTTATTTTTACATAATGCAAATGTCACAGCAAAAATTTTTTTATCTTAGCTACTGAACATATTTAGGTTTTAAGATATATCTATCATTTCCTTTTAAAGATTACTATAAACCAAATATGTTCTCATTAAACCTATTTCTAGATGATTTTCATTCATTCATTCATTCATTTTCTACCGCTTATCCGAACTACCTCGGGTCACGGGGAGCCTGTGCCTATCTCAGGCATCATCGGGCATCAAGGCAGGATACACCCTGGACGGAGTGCCAACCCATCGCAGGGCACACACACACTCTCTCTAGATGATTTTATTTGTTAGAAATCTTGAAATATTTTTTTTGGCACGTAACTATTTTAATCATACACAGTTTGTTTATTTAGGAATAAAATCTGAAGCTTGAAATAATGTGAAATATAATGGAACTGTAATGTAACTACAATAATATAACTTTTTTTAATGGTGGAGTATGAGTTGGATGTTTAAAACAGCATTTGAAACAGTCTCTATTAATTCATTAGAATTCTGACTATTTCCTCATGTCAGCATGGTGCATGGATCAAATCAAGAGCTGTAATGCCATGTGGTGGATCATCCACACACAAACCTAATTCCACTGCAGATGGATGAAGTAGCCTACAGAAGCCAAGACTAAGATTATGTGTCAAAAGAGAATAATTATGTGTCTCTTATTATTATAAGAGAATAATAAAAGCATATACTTTTTATAGGCACTGTGTAATTTTATTTTAATTTTTTTTGTAAATAAAAGGATAGGAGTCATGGTCCAATAGGTTTTCACCACACTGCGGGTGAATAATGCCTGCATTCATTTGTTCAAAGACATTTATTAGGGTGTACAGTATAACAGTGCCCTCTTGTTGACAGCTAAAGCAGTACAGAAATATAAAATGCCCACTTACTAGCCTGGCTTTTCATGTATGCAATGGAATTATTATTTTTTTTTATTTCTTCAAACAATGGCATGCAAACTAAGTTTTGAAATAAAAAAAATCTCAAAAATGGTTTGGTCAAAAGACATGACTGAATAAAAATCTTTAAGAATACTTTGTAAAGTATCTAATGTTTCTAATGGTTCTATTTTAACCAATAGAAACTAGTTTTTACTTGGTTATCTGTATAACTAAAATGAAATGTAAAACGAGGTGAGACTCACACACACTGGGATGTGTTTGCTAAGTTCATGAAAGCTAGCAAAGTAGAAATACCAGATAATGATAGAAAATTGCCCACAAGGGTTTCCAGGATAAAGCTTGTTTCGTCAATATTGAGCTTGCTCTTACAGGTCTCTGCAAGGTCAGGCAGAAAGCAGGCAGAGTTCCTTACCCTTAAACACATCCAAAATTTTTAGAATCTAGCATTAATAATATAAACATTGAATAGTCACCAATATTTTCATAGAACAATTTGCAACTTGAAATGAATGTATGGATCCTAAAAAACCAAAGAAAAAAAAAACCATGAGAACAATTTTGTAGAAACATTTTTAAGCCTTTATTGGAATGTTTTAGGCATTTGCATTTACAAATCCAAACCCGCTGTAATTTGGTGTTCAATGAAATATAAAAGTCCACTAAGTTAGCAATACTGGTCCGATAGTCATTCCTGTTCAAGCTCATTATAATCCTATCGTTATTGATAAACGCATTTCCGTCCGGTTAGGGAAGAAAATGTAAATATATATGATATGATTGGAGGTAAAAGCAGTCACGTATTTAAAACTAATTTGATGAAAATGCAAGAAAAAAGAAATATCTTTTTTTTTTTTTTTTTAAATTGATGAAAGCGTAAGAAGAATCAAAGCTGTGGATCAAAGTCTTTTTTTTTTTTTTTTTTTTTTAAATCTGGTCTGGAGTTTCCCCCCTGCTTTGCCTGCTAAAGGAGATGAAGCACCTTGAGTATGATGCAGTTTGGGAACGGGGGGAGAAGACTGGCATGGCCAACTTACTTAGGAATAAATCACTTGAGGTGCTTTTTGCTTTAAACATGAATAACACCAGCTGTCTTCTGCATCACTACTATAATGATGTCAATATTATATAATGTCAATATTAATGTTAACTCACATTTTTACTCGACGGGGGATATTTTTTGTTTATTAGACACCCACAGATTACTGAGCAGAGGCAGAGAAGAGCTGGAGTCATTTTGGTCTAGTAATCGCATTTTTCCCCTTGTTCTGGGAATAACATGAACAAACGAACAAACAAATACACACAACATTCATCATCTGGATCCAGCAGACAGGTTTGGTGTTAACCGAAATGAGCTCTCTCTCCAGTGGCCTGCTCTTTGTTCTCCCCAGCCCATACCACCCCAACCCCAATCCCTTTGTGTATATGTGTATGCGCGTGTGTGTAGATCTATGGACTCTTTAGGACATGACACCAAACACAGGGTTGTGGCGACAGATGCTGGGGCCAATTTCCTCATAATCCTTCTTGGTGTGACACACCTGGTAGAACTCAGGCTAGATGACAGGAAAAACACACAAACAAAGAATATGTTATAAAGGCATTTTAAAAGACTTTACAGTAGTAGTAGTGCCATGCAATGAAAATAAAAATCTGTAGCTGTTTATTGTTCTAGATATTCATATTTATAATGGGCTTGGCCTAAAGTGCAAAGTTAAACACTGGGAAAAAAACCTACAGGTAGAAATGCCAGTAAAACGCTATCACGTGTGTAGGACTGCTGCAGGGGTCTACCAGAAGCTCTAATGAATTTAGTTAATTTCTAAAATATGAACAGCAGGCTAATTTAAACCACCGAAGCCTGGACCAGGCAGTTACTAAGGACAGTGTAAATACAGTCATGCTTAGAGTAAGTATTACACCTCCAGATGTAACTGTGTTTGTATCAGTGAAGAATATCACTTCATTCTGATTAATACATCCCTATTGTGTAGTCAGTTTGGGTTAATTGGTGTGTGTAACTCACTGTTGAGGCCAGCATGGATCCTCCAAACCACACAGCATAGCGCTGCATGTGGTGAGTGATGACCTGCACATCAATAGGTTTGGGCTGCAAGAGAAACAAACACAAACATCATGATCAAAGTGCAACATTTCTTGTCAACTTTATTCTAATACTGGATTTCTGTCAGACCTTCAATTTGCCACCGCTGAGTTCTTCACTCATTTTGAGACGAGCATCCACGGTTCTCTTCAGGTCCCTCTGCAGGCGCCGACCAAAATCACGGAACATAGTAGAGCCTCCTGACAGAACAATGTTCTACAGAGAAGACAGACCGAAAAACAACCGTTAGTGAAACTGGACTTGTGGGAATGAGGGCTGGTTCTCAAACTTCCTACCCCCAAAAGATTTATTTTATGACCATTAAAACCTATTCAACTATGAGGCTAGTTATTTAAATGTATACAGTAATGTTCTGGCCTGATATTGGGGTCATGGAGCCATTCTATTCCTGAACTTTACCTCAAGAGAGCATAGTGCATTAAATTTGATAATATTTATAGTCCTGCTTGTTAGAGGTTTAGATTAAAACCATAAAACAATCCAATTACCGAGTTAAGAAGCAGGCTTATAGCAACACATGCACTGATAATATCTTTGACAACAGTGCAGTGTGATTTCTGCTACTGTAATAACAGGGTGGTAATTAAGTAAATAAAAAAAATATTAAAGAAATAAAATACTGGAGACCCCCACATATTGTTGCAAATGTAGTCAAAATATGAAGCAGAAAAAAATATAAAAATCCATGAACGATGTGGTTCTAGTTCCTGAAGAAAGTAATGGCACCTCAGTGGAATAAAGGATCATGAATGTAAACGCATTGCAGCAAACAACTGCTTCTCATCTACACTTACTTTATAGAGGGGACGACGCACATCAATGGGACAGTTCTGGATAACCTCATCAACCACTTCTGAGATTGGCTGAGTAAAGTCCGGATTGGCAAACTGTCAAACACAAGAGTAGAATAATGAGGTCTATAATGTAGTGCTGTTTTCAACACATGCATTTTTCTTTTTTTACACTGAGCACTCCCTGGATACACCTCAGTAATCTAACTGATGTGTCCTTGATTCCTACATTCTTTAACCTGTGACCAGAAATCAATTACAGCCATATTTAAACATGTATCAATTCCTTAAATGCACTCAGAGGGATTAAAGAGCGAGGAGATTCATCCTATCTAGATCATGGGTACACAGGTAATTCCTATGGGAAGTGTATGGTATAAATGCTCCTAATTTTCAATGAATTTAAATATTCTGAAAAGCATATAGATTTTGTTGTTTGATTTAATGGTTTGACTGGCATTTATTCATTATGTAATGAAAATGTTTGGTGTATGCAAATACTCTGTGAATCATATAATCAATAAGTAAAATCATTTTAGAGTAACACGAACAAGGAGGTCATTTTTGGCAGATATATTTGCCCTCGATTATTCCTGTCCTTGTTCTGTTTTTCCTCACGTCCTCAGAAGAGGAGATAAGAAGCGAGGCGAGGAAACATGGAAATGCAATTTAAGAAATGAGTTGCACCCCTTGTGTGTGTGTGTGTGTGTGTATATGTGTGCGTTGTATAGACCTCAGGATGGAAGAAGATCTCTGGGCCAAGGAAGCGCTCATATCCCACGTCAATAGTAAACTCTTTCTTGCTGATGGCATTAATTCCGGTGTACTGCTTTATCCATTTAGAGCCGTCTGTGTCATACTTATTAAACTCCTTCACCAGGTCAGGACATACGTAACTGAAGCGCTCCTACAGAAAAAACACACACACGCACGTTTGTATTGTTTAGTATTTCATGTGTAACTCCTGAAATATATTTTCCCGCTGTTCGCCAGTGAAAGGCCGCGTCAGAACTAATGGCTCATGTCAGAGTAATGACTGGATGCCTGGGGGAACAACTTCATTATACGAAACTAAGCGAAGCTCATCCAAGTTAAGCTCCCACACAATCTTATAACCGCATGCACAGAAGGAAAATAAAACACCCTGGCAATTCAGGACAGAAAAAATAACAAATCAACACTTCAGCCTGAAAAATATCAAACATTTAAACTCAAACGCAATTCAACGCATATGTTGATGTTAATAACTTTGTGAATATAGAAGGAAAAATCACATAAACTGCCCATTTAGGTCTATAGTTAATTTCCTAATGCTGTTTTTTTAAGGTAATTGCATCACTGAACTCTAAACCTTTAGAGATGCTCTCACACAAGGCATATTGTTTCTAATAGCTAAATGCAGTCTCGAGAGAATGGCACATTAACATTTAATTCAAATAGTAAAGCTAAACTTAAAGGGTCTAGGTCTATAAGAAGCTATTTAAATTTTCAAATACAAGAGTTACTTTTGTAGGCAGCCAATGGATTTCTAGTCATTTCATACTAATTAATGCAAAACAATGTTATAATATATAACCCTGGTTTCTTCTATATGTTGTGTGTTATTTAGCATAGCTCTGTAACATCCACAGTGTTTGTTGAAGAGTTCGAGTCCAACAGTATGTGTAATGTAATGTCAAATGTGCAATGCTGACAAACCTGCTATAAATCTGTGATATGTAAATAAAGTTTTGAATACTGCTCGATGTTCTCTCTGAAATGGTACATGAGCCGATATGCAAACGTTCTTACTGGTGCTAAGCTCTGTGCAGGCAATGAGCCACTTTGCAAGTCAATACGAGTTCCACTGTGACCTGCATAACGTTGGAGTTGCCCTAAAGCATTTTAGAGATTTACATGGAGTTCTTTTTGAAAATCTTCCACAGCATTCTTAATGAGGTTATAGGACTTCCAGTCTGTCCCACACTCTCTAAACCAAATCAGAAGAGACTGAAAATTCATTTTTAACATAAATCAAATTAAAATGAAGGTTTCAGTTGGATGATCGGGTGGTGGCTCTTGATAGTCCAATGAGCCTTTAAAAAGGACAATCTAATGAATCAAGTCTTGATTTGTGACTCACTCACACAAGCAGATGCTTACCTTGACGGCTTTAGCAGTCTCGAGGGACTGCTCAGGTGGAATTCCCACCTCTCTCTCCCTCAATAGTTGCTGTGTGAAGTAGGTAATGTCACGACCTGCAATGGGGATGTGCTTTATGCAGCTGCCGATCACATAGCCTTCTGCCTAAAATACAGAAAAACAACAAAGCAAAATCAGCTGCAAAACCACCACCACATTCTTTACCAACAGATTTTTTTATGCTTAGCATGCAATAACTGGCCATAGTGCATGAAATTACAGTACAATAACTGACATGTTATTCCTTCTAATCTTCACTGTGAATAAAATGAACAGGTAATACAATGTTTGTGGATATGTACAGTAATATGAATGGGAGTTGATGTGTGAGACTGACCACAGGGATGACGTGAGTGACTCCATCTCCACTGTCAATCACTGTACCGGTTAGAGTCCTCTCTCCAACCTGCCGAGAGGTCCAGGATGCCGCTAGAGCCAAGACTGCCTGAAAACACAAATAACAAAACAAAAACACAACATGATCACAGATAAACTCCAAATCATCCATATCCAAATATATGATGGAAGAAAATGTTGCTCCAACACTGTGCAACAAAATGTATAATGTACAATACATTCACTTCACAGTGTTCTGCCAAACAGGACCAGACCAAAATAAATGATGTTGTTAATAACAACCACAACAACAGTAGCAGCAGCTGTTTGTTCGTACCTGCACAGCAATATAAAGTCCCGGCACGTTGAAGGATTCGAACATGATCTCTGCAGTGTATTCTCGGTTCTCAGGTGTGTTTAGAGGAGGTTCAGTCTGTAACAGATTAATCATCAATGCACACACATCCACATATACACTTCTGCACATGCAATACTCAAATATCACCAATATCACACTACATATAGTCATATCACTTTCTTAAATCATCAGCTTTCTAGCTAATGGACCAACTATCTGGTTTTAAACTAGCAAGAAATAATTAATTAAAAAAACTGCTTTATACTGTCAAGAGATGCAGTGGAATGTAAGAAATCAAATGTTGAGTAAATGTAAAGTATTATTATTCATAACTACATTTATTTAATATATAATATTGTAATATTTATTTAATATAAACAACTGGATTAACTGTTATAAGAATTGTTGATGTGATGCAGCCCAAAGTAGAGTGAATTTATTGTTCTTACCAGAAGTTTAAGTTAAGTGTTTTATTCCTCTTGTAATAAATGAAGAATTAAACTTGAGTGTTAACTGTTCTTGGAAGCTGATTATTTTACAATGTGTGTGTGTGTGTGTGTGTGTGTGCGTGCGTGTCCAACCCACAGCAAACCCATGCTGGTACATTTTGACTTCTACAAAGTGATGATACTGGAGACTTCTTCAAGAAAAGCTAAACAAACACTCTCGCTCTCTCTCAGTCTCTTTCTGTGCGCGTGTGTGTGTGTGTGTGGAGCATAAGAGTCATATATCTCTGTGCAAGTTGTTACTGTAAGAAGAAGAATATACTAAAACAAATCTACTAAATATACTATATATCTTTTTATGTTAGCAAAGGCAAAGTCAGTATTTGTAATATGTATTTACATAGTTATTTGAAAAATTAAAAAAATAAATAAAACACAATGACCAACAAAGAACAGGAACAATCCCTCCTACTTTGTAGCAGTGGTACATAACTAACCAGCAAGAAGTAGTGGTCCTCAGGCTCCGCCCTCAGATATTTAAAGATGACCTGCTCCATGAATCTCTCCATTAGATCCCAATCCTCAACAATACCGTGTCTGATGGGCCACTGCATGTAAAGACAGTAGAATGTGAGCTAAAACATTTGTGTTTACATTTTTTTCACACTGCGCATTTGTTTCTAGAGCTGCACATCAGTCATGCTTAACGTTATCCAGAAATGTGGATTTGTGTAGAATTACGGCTAATCACCTTGGTTGCGTAAGTGGGCTTGTCGATTGCCTCGTCTCCGATGAAGAAGTCAAGGTCATCAACACCTTTCATCATCCTTCTCTGGGCCTGGTCTCCCACCTTTGCCGACTCTTTGATGGCAATGCCTGAGTGACAGCAGAGGATGATGGGATATAATGAAACAGCTGCAATCAACACTAAGTCATACAACATTAATTTATTCACATCAATACAGAGTCTGCTTTTGCTTCAACCTCTACCTGTGAATGAATATATAGTCACATGTTATTGGGATATATTACCAGCAACTTCTTTTCTATAGCAGTCTTTAACTGGGAACAGGAAATGTTTCATCAAACATACCAGGACAACAACTTTTAAATACAGTCTGTACATGACAAACAATTTCATTTCTTTCTGTTTTAATATCCACAAATAAATTTTCATGTCACAGAAAAACCCATGCTTTGAACATATAAGGTGTCAAAGAACAAAACTGGATTTTAATGTGGCCATAAACTCAAAAGACACCTTATCTATAATATTTCATATATTGTGATGGTTTGCAAAGTCATGTAATTCCACAAGGATCCACTACTCTTGACATCTTGCTTCCTCACTTCAATATGTCATCTTATAAGCTTTCACGGTAATGCTGGTTACATACGCAGTAATATTTCAGGTTCACCTAGTGATTACCAGCTGATTCATAAATTACTGCTATTTGAAGAAACTTTGTCTAGGTGTCACACAGTGTTTACTGTTAATCTAGTAGAAACTGAAACACTAATTACGGGAGATCAATGAAAAAGTGTCTACATATTGGACACGGTAGTTTCTCACTGGTATGAGATTTAGATTACGGTCGTGTTACTCATTAAAAACGGCCCCAAGTTGTGTTTAATCACCTGAGTCATAGCAAACTCATTTACTTTGGTTAATGGGTTCTACTACAGACTTCCCAAAATGACACATTTGCCCATTATAAATGGAAGAAAACATGGCTGCAGGGATCTCAACTAAGGAAAGAGCTAATTTCATGTCTACTCTAAAAGATTTCAAATTAAATCATGACCCCAAGCGTTTTAATGTGTATTAAGTGCAAGTGATACAGCTGTACTCACATGATGGTACGATGAACTGAGGTTCTGTGTTTCCTGCATATCCCAGTTTAGTATATCTGAAACATAGAGACAAAACAAGGCATTGAGTTGAACAGTGCTCGCCTGTACTTACATAGACGAGTTGTAAAATGGACTAGGTTTCATTTAATTCTGAAAGCCCATTATAAGCGGCATAAATTAAAATTTAATTTATAACCTTTTACGGTGCTTAATTCATTTTCTATCCATTCAAATTCATTTCTGAATCTACTTATCCCTGTGGTCTACAGCGCTCATCCCTGCAGCTTTACACCTAGCTGACAATGCACAAGGCCATAATTTCTCAAGACTACAACATCTCCAGTCATGATGTTTGACACAGCGCAACAGCCTGGAGTTGTTGTGTCATTGCTGCGTCTGACAAAAGCACAAAGGGTGTTGTCTTTGTAAATTCCACTGAGCGAATATGTTTATGAGCTTCAGATTACAGGTTCCAGAGCATCTGTTACAAAAAATAAATCACACCATGGCATGTGAAGACATTCATATGATACAATACATGTAGCCTAGATTTCCAAACAAATAAATATACTTATGCAAAGTCTAAATGAGGTCTTAAATGATACTTTTGATTAAAACTGTACTGAATATGTTCACTGAACCCAGAACACTCTACAATTACAAAAAGATTCAATTAGAAAAAGATCATCATCATCTCACCAAGTTTGTAATTGTTAGAAAAAAATATCCACAATATATATTATGCAAATGTGTGACATAATTCATAATATATAAGTTTACATCATCGTAAAGCCTCAGTAAAAAGCTCAGCCATAATTATCATCAAAATGAACTTCCCCCAAACAGCTTAAAGTCAGGCTTTAGTGTGAACTAGTGAGCATACAAAACTGCATCTTGGCTAAAAGAGATGGGCTTAATAAAGCATGTAAGTGAATTTGCATGTAAATTGGTTCACCATAAAGCCACATCTACTTTGGCAAAGAAATGCCCTGACCACAGGAGGCAGGAGGCTGTAGTCCATGCAAGTTGACAAAAGTTCAACACAAACCTACAGCTACTGATGAATGAAAGCCCACGAAACTAAATATAAATAAATCCTCCACAGCTCTAACACATTTGCAAAAATTCTAACAGCAATTTGGTTAGATTTACCGTTAAAAACTATATTTTAAGGTGTGTCAAATTGTGGATAACAAAATGGTGTGTTATTCTTAAAATAGCCAACCACACTTGCAAAACTGACAACACCACACTGACTGAAAAAAGTATCTCTATGCAAATGACAACAGAAATTCATTTTTCTGTTGTCACATTCAGACGCATGCTCATTGATAAGGTAAAAAAAACAAAACAAAAAAAAAAAACAAGATGACTCATGCAGGTCTGAGATTTAAAGAGAGAGAGAGAGAGAGAGAGAGAGAGAGAGAGAGAGAGAAAGAAAACAAATACTTGCTTTGAAAGAAAGAAAGAAAGAAAGAAAGAAAGAACTTTGCTTCGGAGAGCATTTGGACAGGAGGTGTAAAAGGGAAGTGGGGTTTGCTTCAACATGATGCGGGTTAGAGTACTTCATTACGTTAGGGGCGAGAGTTATAAAAAGCAGTTTTGCAGACTAAACCCGAGGAGAAGTGCAGGTCAGCAAGCGAGAGGATGTGAGGCTTTCACACATCTCACACACACACACTTGTGCACATCTGAAGCTATGAAATGACCCACTCTTCCTCATCCACACAGATGCTTTTGCTTTGCTCAAAGTGAAGAGGGGGAGGAGGGAAAGGTATGCACCAAGGAATGTTCAAGTTTCTACATGTTAACACGTAACCACTGTGATTTAAACAGATCCAGCACAGGTCCAGCACACACAGCAATATCTTTATTATACATCTATATTTATAGCACATCATTTGAATCTTTGATGGAAGACAATAATACAGAAGGTTTTATTTAGATTTCAGTTTTAGATATACACTGAAGAACAGGGATAGTGTATGTCATGCAAAATAGCATTATTAGTATATTTATGCGTATCACCAGACAAATAAAGCTATCTTGCCCTTTGTCAAACTTCCAGATTTGGCTATAGAGTCAGGAAGCACAGATAAGAACGGGCTGCTTTGACAGACAGACATGATTTGACTGAGGTAGCACACAACCAGCCAACCTTTACTACAGCTCATAAGCAACATTTTTAAATTCTATATCTTTTCTTGCATGTCATGAAATTTGTTTTAATACAATGACAAAAATTCTAGTCAGGTACGAGTCACTTTTAGGTATGTACTTGTATCTGCATTACCGCTTAACTTAACCTTTTGTTTCTTAATACAGTCAACTGAATGATTTATTTTGTTTATGGCTGACTGTCATAATACTCTGTCTACTGTTTTATGGGACACGTTGTCACATCCCTGGCCCTGGAAAACATTTTATTGCTTTTTCTGCTCAAACACACCCACCTCAACTCAATTAAGGAAGGATCTGATAAATTGGTTCAAGTTTGTTGGCAACATGTAACAGAGACATGATGTAGTCCAGGGCCAGAGTCTGGAACCTGTATACTACCATTGCGCCTTTTCCACCCATTTCAGAGACAGAGCCTAACTTAAAATCAGTTCTTTCTTTTTCGACACCGGCTCTGAACGAGGAAAAGTGGTTCTTAAGTAGCACCAAAACATTGCTGGTCTAGACTTAAGAACCGCTTGCGTCAGGGGCTGTGGTAACTGTGACCAACAAGACAAAAGAGAAGTGCCATTTTTTAAATCATTTTAAATCAGGATTCGGCGTGTTTAGATGCCAACGTAGGTTTGCAAAGCATTAACAGTAAAGCAACATCCGCCATAACGTTGTATACAGTGACGTAAGACCGGGCCCTGTGATGGCTCTCTAGCCCATGCAAAGGCAAACCGGTTCTTAGGAGGCTCGCCAGTGGAACCAACTTCGCACCAGCACTAACTCTGAACCTGCACCCTGTTCTTTCTGGTGGAAAGGAGGCACATGACAAGAATGATCTCAGTCATTACACAGAGTCTAAGATAATCAGATAATTATTGGACACCTAATGATCAGTGTCATACTAAAAATAAATCTGACAGCCCAAGTCAGACTGGATGAAATGTGTGAAAGCAGGTGAATGCTATGAATGCCAGAAAGAAAGAAAAAAAAGGATAGCATTAAAGCTATAAATGGAATTGAGGGCAGAAAAAAGCTCTAATACTTCCCGTTATCATTGAGCATTTCAAAACTGCTGTGCTAGGGAAAAAAAACGTACAAAGACTTCAATTCATCTGCGTTAAGGTGGATATAAAGAAGGGATGCGGTAGAATAATGGTTAAGGTGTTGGATTACTTATCAGAAGGTTACGAGTTCGAATCCCAGGTCCAGCAAGCTGTCACTGCTGGGGCCCCTGAACAATTGGGGGTTATTAAGGGCCTTGCTCAGGGGCCCTTGTTGTATAAATGGAAATAACATGTAAGTGACACACTGGATAAGTGCGTCTGCTAAATGTAAATGTATAACGCTGTTTGTTCTTCCTCTGGTTCTGAGACCCAGCTGCAGTTTCCCAGCAAACATCACAAGCTGACTACAAAAACAAAAAGTACATTTAACAACATTGGCTCAGACACAGAGTAATAACACAAACGCTACTATATGCAGTGTGAAATGCCGAACACAACCATATATGGACTTAAAGACGAGAAGCAGGAAGCGGCGAGCGCTGTCAATAAAATTAGGAAGTTCCTACTGCGCATGCTCAGATCGTCGAGCATTAGAATGACTTTTGCAGAATTTCCTACGGATTAACTTTTATTTTTAAAACGTGCCAATGATAACAGTGTTTCTAAGCGTGCACCCTGTAGCTACACGTAGAATATTTTGAGACGTGTGTCTCGTCGTTCAGATACATATTTTTCCAGCTAGCAAGAAATGAAGGCAAAATACATTGTAGCTAGCTAGTTAGCTAATCACATAATGTCCACACAAACGCTATTATCACTCGTATTGTTTACAAACCTCACCGTAATGTGAACGCTCATGTAGCTCAGAGTTACATGACGAGAGGTGTAGGAACACAGGATGATTTTAAACCTAGTTATGTGCTGAATGCGAGAGGATTTAGCTCGCTAGCGCTACACACCCCAGAGCTGACAGAGCTGCTGTTGCTATTGGCATCACAGAGGAATATAAAAGACTTTACCCTGTACCGCAGTCCACAACACACGCCGGTAATCTCCCTGCCATTCCTCCTGTAGACCGACCGAAGATACCTTACTAAACAACTAACAATGATAGAAGTGTCGGATTCAGGATGAATGTAAGGCGGAACCCTTTCACCCGCACTGTGAAGTTTACAGTCACTTCCGCACTCGCTGAGAGGCGCACGGCGGGGATAAAATGGCCGCCGCCGGTCACAGGGAGGGAGGAGGATGGGGTGAGGGGGAGGAGAAGAGGAGGGAGGGATTATTGTTATTATTAGCATGGTTATTGTTATCATTATTATTAGTAGTATTATTAGTAGTAGTATTATTATTACTACTGTTATTATTATTATTATAATTACTGTTGTTATTATTATTATTATTATTATTAGCATTGTTATTGTTAGCATTTTTATTATTAGTAGTATTATTAGTATTACTGCTGTTATTATTATGATTATGATTATTATTATTATTATGCTTATTATTGTTGTTGTTATTGTTGTTATTATTTATTATTATCATTATCATTATTGTTACTATTATTATTTCTATTATTATTATTATTATTATGATTAATATTTTTATTATTATTATTGTTGTTGTTGTTGTTATTACTATTATTATTATTATTAGTAGTAGTAGTAGTAGTAGTAGTAGTATTGTTGTTATTATTTTTTTATATTGTTGTTGTTGTTGTTATTATAGGAAGAAACTAATATAATATTTAAGTAGGTCAAGAAGTTAATAAATACCAGAGAAAAAAATAGAAGAAACGAAAAGAAAAATCGAGAAAAGAAATTTTAGGTTAAAAAGTTTAGGTAAAGCTTTACAGTTAAATATTTATCTATTTATCGCTAAAAACATAACAGCTTTACTATAGTATATGTATATATAGCTTTTTGGAGACAATAGCTGTTCAGGTTTAGGATCAGGATCCTTATTTGGAAGCATTTATGACTATCTACACCCTGTCTGTATGTGTAATGAAGACAACTGCATTTTACCTTTATAGACTTTTTTGCAGGACCAATATAATCTACACGTCATGTAAACATGCGAGAACACTTAACTGGAGATAAGTAATTTACTTCATCTAGTTCATTATTAACAAAAAAACAGATAATATTAAATGTTTTATACTAAATCGGTAGTTAAGGAAGTAAAAAAAATAGACGGAAAAAAAAATCTTCGTTTAGATGCATTCTGGGAAATGTAGTTTTCCATGTCTACCGTTAACACATAGTGATTGGCCTACCAGTATTGAAACTACACATCCCATAATATTTGATAATTGACGTCATCATCATCCGCAGCAGCAGCAGCAGACTACCAAAAAGTCATGTAAATATTTACAGCACTAGTTGAGCTGTTATCCTCTTTTCTTACTGACAACACATATTTATTCTTCTACATTTTATGAAGAATTCAGAACCAGGTAATGGGGCCAGAACTGTCGTGTTTATAAGTAGTTAAATTAGCTTTGCTCATGAGTGGGTACTGTGCTGCCTGCAGGTTTAGTTGCTTTTTAAAGCATGCTAATGTTTTTAGTGAGAGCTAACTAGCAGCATAGCCATGTGTTAGCACAATCAGCTAAAAACAAACTTAACTGCGCCTGTTAAATCGACATGTGTTCATATTACAGAGTAGCGACATATAACCAGATTGTCTCTAGTTTCATTAAAGGTTTTTGTTTCACCTTTAAAACAGAGCTTTAATTACACACTAAACTATGCAAAGTTCCTGCTAATTATAATGAATCTAATAATGCTAAAATTCTTTACTTGCTGCTTTGTTTAAAGACGCTTTTCAGACAGATACGAGGAACTCAACCATTTTATTAGTGAAATATTAAGCTACATTATTATTGTTGTTGTTATTGTTGTTATTATTGTATATAAGCAGATGTGTGATAACATGTAACAGCCTATTTATATATCTGTTTATTATTGCTAGCTTGTGGGTTTGATTTGTTTGAGGTACAAGATTTTATTCTTGAACTTTCCACCTGGGATACAAACCAGTGTATTCATAATAAATTCATATATTTTTTTTAATTTTTAGTAAACATTGCAGTTAGATTCAATGAGATTGTATGTGTTATTTGGTATTAAGTTCCGAGTTTTAGATTGAATCTATTCAGAGGATAATAAAGTACAGTGTGTCCCGAAAGTCTCCAAACATATGGGGAAATTAACACTTTTCAGCCAATAGTAACGTTTTTACAAATATATTGATGCTCTACATGATTGCAGTTTCTTTATTAACAAATGATGATTTTGTCTTAACACATCTGGCATTGCAGAAGTAGTTGCATGTTATGTCTATATGTTTCTTGCTTTGTTAAAGGCATCTGAAAGACATCAAAGACTTTTTAACCACTTGAACCACTCTGGAAGACATTTTGCACTAAAGATGTTAATTACCCCTTTGTATGGGAACATTTGGGACACCCTGTATATGTTATACAGTCATATTTATAAATATCTGGACATTGACAAAGTTATGTTACCTTAGTCCATGTAATGGAGTATATTGAAATGAACAAAATGTTAGCTTTATTTTGATGGTATACACATCCAGTTTAAGCTATCGTTGAAGGAATTACAGTACTTTTTGTGGTCCTTAAAAAGTCCACCTTTTGCGGGGACAGAAGTTATTGGACATTTGCTTAGCTTAGATATTGGCTTAGATTTTCCATGATTTCATTTCCTTCATTATTCCACTTACACATAAGCAGATGAAAGGTCAGGTGTCAGGTGTGGCATTTGCATATGGTTTGTTTGTTTGCTTTTAGCTATTAATATGGCCAAATCAAATATTTGGCACATTGTTAAATAGAAAAATATAGATGAGGTGAGCTCAGGAAAACCACAATGCTTGGAAGAACACAGAAAACAATCATGGTGAAAGTAGGCTTGAGAATTAAGAGAAGTCTTCACCAGAGTAAATACAGAGGGTTTACTACAATATGTAAACCACTGATAAGCCTTAAAAAGCGGAAGACCTTGTTGGAGTGAAATATATGGAGAAATGACAGAATTGCTCATGATCTGAATCACATTTATTTGTCTTATGACGTTTTGTGGGTGTGTGTCACTGCTAAAGGAATCTGTTCCCATCTATTTATTGATGATGTGACTGCAGACAAAAGCAGAAGGATGACTTCTGTGTAGAAGTCTATATTATCTGCTCAGATCCTGTCAAATGTTAATAAGCATTTGAAGACACTTCTCAGTGCAGATGGATAATGACCCGGTGCTTTCTTTGAAAGCAACCTAAGACCAAAGAAGTCAAATGTTCTACTGGATTTTGTGAGAAAGACAGCCTGACTTCAGTGCCCTGTACTAGGGAGCTACTTGAGACACGCACTTTGTCCAAATGTTAATGGAGATGTATGAATTTATAACAACTTCAGTCAATGTTTTCCGGGATATCCTCTACTCTAATCTCAAAAAACTTGTGGACCTTCTGGTTATGCTTAGCTTTTGCTTATTAATTGATTAGCAACTGGACCTGCATTATATGCACCAGTGCAGAAAGTATAGTTGAACCTAGAGGAGTTTTGTTTGTTTATTTAGTTTTTTGCTGTTCATTTGAGATGATGCAATGCTCCCCAAATTGTTTAAAAAATGTCAGTACCAATGAAACAACTGTAGAACATATTAATTTGAGATTCACATCTTTCAAGGGTATTCCATGAATTTCAGAACCTTATTCATTATTTAGGACCGTTCTTAACCCACCCTGATTTCTATATGCATTTGCATCATCTAATCGTCTGCATAGACTGCATGTAGCGACCGTGTGATGTGCCTTGGTGTTGCATCGTGGAGAGAGAGGCTGGCAGAGACAGGCGTGTCCATTTCTAATGCGCCCAGCACGGTAAGCTCCTTTACACCACCAGTTTGTGTAACAGTTAGACTGTGTATCTCATGTTCAGCATAAGGTATAGACAAGTCATCCATATGGTAAGGCTGCATCATGTTTGTGAGTGTCTAGGATGAGTTGGGGACTATGCTGTGCCCAGAAGAGGAGGCTGGTGCTGGGTGTCATTGTCCTCTTGATTGTGGACGTAATCTGGGTCGCTTCATCCGAACTCACTGTAGTAAGTACAGCACAAACAGACATAAACTTGATTTAGATTGTAATACTGTTTCACAGGCATATCTGCAATGTAACACACTATTGATATTTAACTAGACTTTTCCGTAATATAATCCCACAGCACTGTTTATTGCATGGTTCTGAAGCGATAGATTCATTTATTATCAGCTTGGTCTAATATGTCATTGTTTCTATAGTAACTTACTTGCATTGTGGACACTGATATGTACAGAGTTCTACTATGTTATCTGTAAGGGAGGACTTTTCAAAAAAAAAAAAAAAATGACAGCATGCTGTTATAGGAAAATAATCAACTTCGGGATCACATCACACTGTTCGGTTATTTTCCTATAACAGCATGTCAAGTTTTATTTCTTTAGTTAGTACTCTCAGTCTTTACAGTTTTGCGTAAGAATACAGTATGGTACATGTATTTCAGAGTCACTGAGATGTTTGTGTTTGTGTGCATGTCAGTATGTGTTTGTGCAGCAGCAGTACAGCAAGCCCTTTTTTAGCACGTTTGTGAAGACCTCCATGTTCATACTGTACCTGCTGGGCTTCCTGTTCTGGAAACCATGGAGACAGCAGTGTGCAGCTCAGCAGCAACGTGGCATATCCGTGAGTTCTGCAGCTGTCTCCATGTGGCTTTCAACAGCTTTACATCTTACAGCGAGGCAATATCTAGTTGCAGTTTGCCTTTCAGTTAGCAGATGTTAACACATTAACCAAACACTAAGCTTTGCATGTCCTGTAAATAAGGTATGTGGATATGAATTTCTAAAATGATTAACATTTACATTTAGTCACATAGAGGCAAACGCTCTAATCTAAATTAACTTTCAACAGCTAACAGCACTATGATGGAACCCGATAGACTAAAAGTTAATAATAAGGGCCATTTTAAAACCTGAGTGGTGTAAGTAAGTGCTACCTTAGGTAGTAACATTATTTTAATAAAGAAGTAGATTCACGATTTATAATGCCGGGTGGCTTCACAGTGACTAAAATGGAAACAAGCAAATTCAAGCACAGCGCTGAGCAGTTAAGAGTTAAGGTTCAACAGTCCTCACATTCATATCCAACACTAAGCCGCATTCTTTTTGGGATTATCAGTGAATTACATATGTATAAATCCAAATGAATTGGTACAACCTATTGCACATTTTAATGCACTGTTAGTTCATGAAATAATATTTGTCACCAACATTTCTCGTCGTCACCAACACTCCTCACTTTCCTCATCCATGGACCTCTTCCGCCCTCTGTCTTCTAACCCCAGGAAGCTTTCTTGCCCTGCCTCTTGGTTCTTGGACGTGTCATTCAGCAATCTGAGACAATTAAGTGCAGCAGGGAGAAAGTAGAGGAAATCACTTGAAAAGGCTCTCGTCTCCTTCCACGCTCACATGTCCAAATTCTTATCTGATGTGAATTCTGCTAGGAGCACTTTCTTCAAGGAAAAACCTCTATTCATCACTTCTTCACCTGCCAGCTCCTTCTTCTCTATCCTCCCTGACTGCTGATGGATTTAATACCTTTTTTGATGGATAGATTAAAAAAATCTGCCAGACTTTCACTCCCTTACAGCATTTGGCAGATTCCTTTATCCAGAGTGACTTACATTTAGCTCGTTTTTCGAGCTGAGCATTTATGGCTTATTGTCCCAGCAATAGCAGCTTTGTGTTTTGGAGATTTGAGCTCACAACCTTCTCAGTTGAAGTCCAACATCTTAACTACTGAGCTACTAAAACTACAGATTTTCCTCCTCCATTAACAAAAGAGCTCCTTTAGGTCCTCTTGCTCTGCAATCCTCCCACCTGCACACTGGGTTCCATCCGTTCCACAAAGCTCCAGACAAAGCTCCAGACCAAGAGCTTCTCCTTTACATCACCAGTAGCATTGGTGACATCTTAAATTCTGGGCATGTACCAACTGTATTCAAGGGTTATTTACTTCCTAAAACCCACTCTTCTCCCTCAGACCTCAGCAAACTCCAACTCTCTTTTCCTTCTGAAATCCTCAAATGTCTACTATCAACTGTCCCTCAATCTCACCTCCAGGAGTCTGGCTTCAGAGTGACACATTCCACAGAAACTGCTTTCAAGGCCATCACTGAGAATCTCCATGCTGCTAGTCAAACTGTCATCAGTCCTCATCCTCCTCAACTGCTCAGCAGCATATAACGTGGTCACCACAAGGCTTGCTTGTCCATCCTTACGAGTCTTGAAATATGTAGCACACCATGACAGTGTATGTAAATGTTCATGAAGGCTCAATTTGGTAGACTGATTGTGTTTAATGTCATTTTTAGATTTCTGATACTGATTCACATGTAACTGCTGGTGGCACTGAAAACGGCTACAATAATTGCCTAGTGAGTATATAACCTCAAAACAATACACACCCACAATGTTTACGATTCAGATACCTTTTAACACACTCTGAGCCCTATACTGTTGTATCTCTGGGCTCTCCGTCTGCCAGACCCCTGTTAACTGAGAGAACCTGCTTTTATATTAGCACTGATTTGGGTAAGAAGTATTTATGAGGAATTTAGGAATTGTCCTTAGGTGTAAATGAGAATATTTTTGCCATATAAAAATGTTCTATTTTAAAACAATTTTCGAATCTCCATAGCGGCTGCATTTTTAAAAGCAGTAATAAGACTTTGTTCTTATGTAGCCTTCTATATCCTTTAGTCCCTGCCTTTTATACTCCTTAATGAATCTTGTCCACTGTTAGAATGTATCTAGTTCATTGTACAGACAGAAACAAACCCTTCACACAAAGAAAGTGTTTTTGTTGTGTAGTCAGTGCAGTAACAGTGTGGCACTGCTTTCTAGAGCGAGCCTCTGTATGTGCCGGTGAAGTTTCAGGATGTTGCTGATAACGGTGTCAGTCGAGAGTCTAAGACTCGTAAGTATTTATGTAAAAACTTTAGAAACACTTCATACAGTGAAGTCAATTATTTATTGTTGATAAATATAGTGAATTCATCCTTTTGTATTAAATATATTTCATATATTTAATATTAAACATTATATATTTTTAATATTTAGAATATTAACGTTTATGTTCAACCTTATCAGTTCTCAGTGTATACAGTATATGCCTTAAAGTATCTCAACACCTGACCATTACATGCTGTTCTTCCCCAGTCTGTTGCTGGAAAGTTGGAAGCACACAATTGTCCCAGATGTTTTTTTTTACACTGTAGCATTACAAATTCCTTTCAGTGGAATAAAGAGGCCTAAACCTGTTCCAGCATGACAATGCTCCTGCGAGGTTTGCCAAGGTTGGAGTGGAAAAACTGGAGTGAACTGGAGTGAGTCCTGACCTCAACCCCACTGAACACCCTTGGGATCAACAGTGGTGTCTGACCTCACTAATGCTCTTGTGGCTGAATGGGCAAATCCCCACATCCATGCTCCAAAATGTAGTGGGAAACTTTCCCAGGAAACAGAAGGTTTTTATAACAGCAACAGAAATGGGGTGTTTTAAAAAGTACACAAGTGTA
This sequence comes from Tachysurus vachellii, assembly GCF_030014155.1. Taxonomy (NCBI): domain Eukaryota; kingdom Metazoa; phylum Chordata; class Actinopteri; order Siluriformes; family Bagridae; genus Tachysurus; species Tachysurus vachellii. The sequence goes on from NC_083467.1 coordinate 18,286,135, forward strand.
ATGGTCAGCTGTTCACAAACATTTGACATATAGAGTATGTAACTTGGTTATGTAATTGATTTTATGTGTGTGTTGTATACATTATGATTATATACAGGGAGTGCAGAATTATTAGGCAAATGAGTATTTTGACCACATCATCCTCTTTATGCATGTTGTCTTACTCCAAGCTGTATAGGCTCGAAAGCCTACAACCAATTAAGCATATTAGGTGATGTGCATCTCTGTAATGAGAAGGGGTGTGGTCTAATGACATCTACACCCTATATCAGGTGTGCATAATTATTAGGCAACTTCCTTTCCTTTGGCAAAATGGGTCAAAAGAAGGACTTGACAGGCTCCGAAAAGTCAAAAATAGTGAGATATCTTGCAGAGGGATGCAGCACTCTTAAAATTGCCAAGCTTCTGAAGCGTGATCATCGAACAATCAAGCGTTTCATTCAAAATAGTCAACAGGGTCGCAAGAAGCGTGTGGAAAAACCAAGGCGCAAAATAACTGCCCATGAACTGAGAAAAGTCAAGCGTGCAGCTGCCAAGATGCCACTTGCCACCAGTTTTGCCATATTTCAGAGCTGCAACATCACTGGAGTGCCCAAAAGCACAAGGTGTGCAATACTCAGAGACATGGCCAAGGTAAGAAAGGCTGAAAAACGACCACCACTGAACAAGACACACAAGCTGAAACGTCAAGACTGGGCCAAGAAATATCTGAAGACTGATTTTTCTAAGGTTTTATAGACTGATGAAATGAGAGTGAGTCTTGATGGGCCAGATGGATGGGCTCGTGGCTGGATCGGTAAAGGGCAGAGAGCTCCAGTCCGACTGAGACGCCAGCAAGGTGGAGGTGGAGTACTGGTTTGGGCTGGTATCATCAAAGATGAGCTTGTGGGGCCTTTTCGGGTTGAGGATGGGGTCAAGCTCAACTCCCAGTCCTACTGCCAGTTTCTGGAAGACACCTTCTTCAAGCAGTGGTACAGGAAGAAGTCTGCATCCTTCAAGAAAAACATGATTTTCATGCAGGACAATGCTCCATCACACGCGTCCAAGTACTCCACAGCGTGGCTGGCAAGAAAGGGTCTAAAAGAAGAAAAACTAATGACATGGCCTCCTTGTTCACCTGATCTGAACCCCATAGAGAACCTGTGGTCCATCATCAAATGTGAGATTTACAAGGAGGGAAAACAGTACACCTCTCTGAAGAGTGTCTGGGAGGCTGTGGTTGCTGCTGCACGCAATGTTGACAGTGAACAGATCAAAACACTGACAGAATCCATGGATGGCAGGCTTTTGAGTGTCCTTGCAAAGAAAGGTGGCTATATTGGTCACTGATTTGTTTTTGTTTTGTTTTTGAATGTCAGAAATGTATATCAGTGAATGTTGAGATGTAATATTGGTTTCACTGGTGAAAATAAATAATTGAAATGGGTATATATTTGTTTTTTGTTAAGTTGCCTAATAATTATGCACAGTAATAGTCACCTGCACACACAGATATCCTCCTAAAATAGCTAAAACTACAAACAAACTAAAAACTACTTCCAAAAATATTCAGCTTTGCTATTAATGAGTTTTTTGGGTTCATTGAGAACATGGTTGTTGTTCAATAATAAAATTAATCCTCAAAAATACAACTTCCCTAATAATTCTGCACTCCCTGTATGTAAGTATATGATGACTTATGATGGGTCTTAAAACTGACATTCATTTTCCCATTGTGTGTGTCATCTTTTTTTTTTCTCATTTTCCACCTGTATGTGGTGTTACGGTGGTGTGTGTAGCTGTGAGGAAGCAGCGTGTGAGGTTCAGTAATGTGATGGAAGTACGTGAACTTCCTCACTCACAGGCGTTGGAAGCCAAACTGTCTCGCATGTCTCATACTGCCACCTCACTCAGGATTATGGGAAAACGTAGTGTCAGTGCTGTGGCAAAAATCAGCTTCTTCTTCTGTTTTGTGGTGAGATATCTCTCTCTCTCTCTCTCTCTCTCTCTCTCTCTCTCTCTCTCTCTCTCTCTCTCTCTCTCTCTCTCTCTCTCTCTCTCTCTCTCTCTCTCTCTCTCTCTCTCTCTCTCTCTCTCTCTCTCTCTCTCTCTCTCTCTCTCTCTCTCTCTCTCTCTCTCTCTCTCTCACACACACACACACACACACACACACACACACACACACACACACACAGTACACACACATGTGCATTTTCTTTGTCTTCTCTCTCTCTCTCTCTCTCTCTCTCTCTCTCTCTCTCTCCCCCTCCCCCACCCACACACATGCTTTATTGCTATACATTAACTGCTTAATTAATAATTTAATAGTTGCCAAAGCAAAGAAATAAATAAGTAAACAAAGGATATTGATGATGATATTTGTAAAAAGAAAAAAAAAGACATACTCCTCAAGTTAGCACTTTAGAAAAAGGAGTGTTGTCTGTGTGCTTTACTTACTATATTACATCCACAGAGTTTTTACACTGATGCTATTTTTAGTCTGTAAATTAGAATCGGGATGTATTCTTTAATATTAATACAGCACCTCTGCAGGTCACTGCATATCTGCCAAATGCCATTAATGTCCATGTAAAAAAGAGGACATTTAAATAGGAATAATAATCATGCTTGTATATATTTATTATGCACACACAAAGAAAAATCTTTGTGAATAAAGTTCTGTGAAAAGGTATTTTCCTCTTCCTGATTTCCTCTATTTTTGTATGTTTGTCATACAATGTGGTTTCAGATCCTTATACAGAATGTAATAATAGAGAAGAACATGAGCAGAAACATTTGTACAGTTTGACATTTGAAAAACATTTCAATAATTGAAGGAGAAAGTAACTGGGCAGCTTGATTTGATGTTTTTATAATTGTGTGAAAGCAGAGTGGTACATTTAGCCAAATATCATTTTATTATTTAAAAAATATATATATACAAATTCTGATATCCTTGTATTAGATGATACAGGAGAAAACAAAAATGGTGTTAAGGTTTCTCTGTCTCTCTCTTTCTCTCTCCTCTCTGTCTCTCTCTCTATCCCCCTCTCTCTTTCTCTCTTTTCTCTCTCTCTCTCTCTCTCTCTCTCTCTCTCTCTCTCTCTCTCTCTCTCTCTCTCTCTCTCTCTCTCTCTCTCTCTCTCTCTCTCTCTCTCTCTCTCTCTCTCTCTCTCTCTCTCTCTCTCTCTCTCACAGTGGTTCCTGGCAAATCTGGCCTATCAGGAGGCTCTAACAGACACACAGGTGGCAATTGTAAACATTGTGTCCTCCACCTCAGGTGAGCAATTTAAACTAAAATAACTAAAAGCTAGAAAGACTAAAGGCCTAGATGTGACTCTGAGCTTCCACAGCATTTTTGTAAATGTAATTGTCAATAGTGTTTTTTTGAAGAACTGAGAATGACTGCTGAAGTCCATTGAAATCACTGGATCACATGTGTGATGTGGTATTTGTTGTTTTCAGGCCTTTTCACTTTAATCTTGGCCTCCATCTTTCCCAGTAATAGCAGCGATCGCTTCACACTTTCCAAACTGCTTGCTGTTATTCTCAGGTCAGTTCAACATTAATCTGAATTACTCAACATTTTATTTGTATCTTTATTAATGGGATAATTTGTGTTTTTTTCCTTCTTTTGTAAGTATGGTGGGAGTGGCTGTGGTCAGTTTTTCGGGGATGGACAGTTCTGGTGGAAAAGGCACTATTGGTAACCATTAAACCAGCTCTGATTACTTACAAAGTGGTTTAAAAGAGTACAAAGCTTTAAGGGATTAAAGATCTACCTGGTAAAAATATATTATTGATAGATCAATCCATGATGCATGATGTTTGAGACTGTAAAAAGTTTGGCTAAACCACAATAAAACATTTAGGCTTTGGAGTGCAGCTTGCAGCAGTATTTCCTCTAATGATTTAATAATGATTTTTTTTTTTTTATATTCCTAACATAAAGGCTGTATATTGTTGCATAAATGTCTATGATGATGTTAATACTCCTTTTTATATATTTTGTAATATGTGAACCACCAAATAAATAATCTCACAAAATAACATACATTTCTGTACTTTATACATAAAAACATTTGGCCCATTATTAATAAATAAGAATGCATGAAGTTAGTTTTTATATGTAAAGAAAAGAAAGTGACAAGATGGTGAGATGCAAAGCCACCCCAAAGCTGATATTTTCCTATAACAGGACATATTGAAATGTTTAAGCATCTTATTATTCTTATATCACAGTTTCATTAATCAAAGAACAACAAATTGTACTTTTTTATCAGTCTGTAGTTGCGTTTAATGTTGTGGACCCTCTGTGTTCAAGTTAGTTCATGTTATCACTTAACAAGATATAACTATTCCCTTGCCAGCCTTTTTTCTCTCTCTTGGAGATTAAATTTTTCCAAAGTTCAACCTAGAAATGTTGACTAGATGTCTCCTTACAGTATGGTTCTCCATATCAAATACACATTTGTAATTGTTTATTAGCCATTTATTATTGGATCAGACGGAGAGCCATTGTGAATTGTGCAGTAATATAAACCCATGATCTGAATTAAAGCCTACTTTAAAAATACTACTATCAGAGTTATTACAGAAGGTTAATCAACTTTTGACAAACTTGAGAATTTTACCGTGCGAGTAAATTTTAAAACCTGTTAGATCAGAAGGTGACAGTTTTGTTACGCTGTTGTTTTTGTGTAGGCTGTCTCTGGTCACTGCTGGGTGCGATGTTATACGCTGTCTACATCGTTATGCTAAAAAGAAAAGTTGATCGAGAGGAGAAGTTGGACATCCCAATGTTCTTTGGTGAGTAGATTAGAAAACTCTAACACAGACTCACACTCTTAGCTCACACTCTTAGTATTCATAACTTCTATGGTGTGTGTGTGTGTGTGTGTGTGTGTGTGTAGGCTTTGTGGGCTTGTTTAGCCTGCTGCTGTTATGGCCTGGCTTTGTGCTGCTGCACTACTCTAGGTTGGAGCTGTTCGAGATGCCCAATCGCATTGTAATCAGCTACATCCTCATCAACGGCCTGATCGGCACTGTGCTCTCAGAGTTCCTCTGGTTATGGTACGTAATGTGGCATTTGTGAGTGTGTGTGTTTTATAGTGGATTTATAGTGGCTGCACGTGTCTTAAGAAGGTGTGGAGGAATACGTACAAGTTAAAGGGATTACATGTCGTCACATGTGAAGGGAGGCACTGATGCTGAAAGAACAGTTTTTGGGGAACACTAGAATAAATCCTTTTTACAGATATGAAAACAAAAGCTTAGAGCAATGATGAGTTGTACACATGAGAATATTGTACAACCGTTACGTAGTTCTGGTCCACTAATTTCATTGGAGTGTCATTCATAGAGTGTCATACAAAGAGTGCAGATATGTAGTACAAAAGTACGGGTCCATTTCACTGGGAACATACTGTATTTGTACAAATTGTGTCTGAAATGTCAGATACGTGATATCATGTTTATGGAACAGTTTATAGAAAATTAATATCACTTTGTTGTAATAATCATAATAAACTGTTCATGAAACACAATAGGGCTTTTTATACTGTGTTTAATCCAGGGGTATAAAACCCTGCTCGGAAGCAGGGTCAGGGCTGCATTAGTGGTGTTAACCCTGTGTTGCAGTACCAAATGTGTAAGTGTGAAACACTGCAGTATTAGAATGCTGTGGCTAGTTGCTTAGCAAAATAGCAAAATTGGAGGGTTTATGTGCCAACATTTTTTCACACTGATGCACAAGTTTGAGAGAGATCAATATTCAAACGTCAATTACTATGTTTTTCCAATCATGGTTGTTGCAAATATACAAATAAGAAAGTTAAACAAGGGTTTAGGATTGTACTTTATAGGCGAGCTACACAGAAGTGGATAGCTCATGAGCGATGTGTTGAGACCTCAGTCATGGACAGTTATGTGTTTGTGGAAACTGTTTGGGATCCATATATGGCAGGCACTTATTTCCAGGGATTTCAGAACAGCGTAACAGATATTGTGTCAATAGGTAGGCTTGGCCTATTTGATAATCTAATCCTAACCCTAACCGTAGTTTTTGGTTGTTTATTTGTTTTCTAAAAATCTACCTGTATGACTGTTTTGTTCTTCGTAGTATGCTGTTTTTTTTTGAAAGAAGGCGTTTTTCAAAGATCTTCGGAAACATGCCCACTTTATGTCGTGGTAACAAAACCCCTGGAATTTAGTGCTTGCCATCCACATATGGATGTTGTGATCAGGTGCACAAAAAGTTTTGGTCACATACATACATACATACATACATACATACATACATACACACACTTACTTCACTCACTCACTCACTCACTCACTCACTGACTGACTGAGGAAATTAAAGCATCCAGTAACAACATATAGAGAAATAAGATAATTTGATTAAATACTGATAATCATTCAAAACACCTCCACAATTACTCAGTCCATGTGTAAATGGTACAGTTTTTAAAATATATATGATGTAAAATGTCCAGTAGCAGCACGCAGACAAGTAAATACAGATGAAAAACCTGTCACTCTTCAGTTTGTATGTTTCCACTCTGCAATACCTAAGAGGTGTTTTACAGTCTAATGGCCAGGGGCGCAAAAGAGTTCCTTAGTCTTGTAGTGGAGCATGATAAAGACAGCAGTCTGCCACTGAACACACTCCTCTGCCTGGTGAATATGCTGTACAGAAGGTGGTGGGTGTTGTCCAAGATGGAAAACAGTCTGTCTAGGATGCTTCTTTCTGCTACTGTCACCAGTGAGTCCAGGTCTGTTCCAACCAGAGAGCCTGCCCTCCTCACCTGTCTGTCCAGTCGTGCCGCAGCTCTCTTTTTTCAGCTTCCTCCCCAGCACACCACAGCATAGAAAAGGGCACTGGCAATTTGTGTTTACATAAAAAATATCAGATGCAAACAAGAGCTTATATGAAAATATAGGTCTTGAATAGGAACGTTAAACGGCATACTGAATGTACGTTTGTGTGTTTATCAGGGGCTGTTTTCTCACTTCATCTCTAATTGGGACACTGGCTCTAAGTTTGACAATTCCGCTGTCCATCCTGACCGATATGTGCTTGCAGAAGGTGAGGTGTTTTTATAAAATGCTCTAAAGCTTATATATATGATGTGCAAATGCAGGTCCAGTTTCGTCCATAAATAGTTATGTAGTTGTTGGGATTTTATGTTTGCTTTGTTTTGCAGAAAATTGGATTTAAAATGAAACATGCAGAGAGGTTAAAATGCAGTGTGTCAGCTTTAATTTGAGGGTATTTGCATTTATATTGGGAAATCTGTATAGGAATTGTGGCTATTTTTATTTCAATGAAAAAAAATTGCTGACTGCACTATATATTCTCAACATACAGTGTAACCTAAACTGTCTGTCTGTGTGTCTGTGTCTGTGTGTCTGTGTCTGTTTGTGTGTTTGTCTGTGTGTGTGTTTGTCTGTGTGTGTGTTTGTCTGTGTGTCTCTGTGTGTGTGTGTGTCTGTGTGTGTGTGTCTGTGTGTCTGTCTGTCTGTGTGTCTGTCTGTCTGTGTGTCTGTCTGTCTGTGTGTCTGTCTGTCTGTGTGTCTGTCTGTCTGTGTGTCTGTCTGTGTCTGTGTGTGTCTGTGTGTGTCTGTGTGTGCGTGTGTGTGTGTTCCCAGACAAGTTTCTCGTGGTTATTCTTTGCTGGGGCAATTCCAGTTTTTCTCTCCTTCTTCCTGACTGCACTCCTGAGCCACTACAATAACTGGGACCCGGCAATGGTGGCACTGCGGAGAGTTTTCTCCTTTATCTGCCACAAGCACAGGATTCACAGGTGGGGAAACCTCACTGAAAGTTTAAATGTTTAAATCTACTTCTATGTAGAAGTAAAGATAAAGGTTTCATTTATAGACCGGGGCATCAAATCTTGGGTGGCTACAGGTATTTATCCTAATTAAGCAGAAGCCACAACTTATTCCGCCTGTTTAGTTACTAGACCTTGACTTTTAAACTACTATTTGGTGTGACTTCTGCTTCTCTGTTTAACAATGGAGGTTGTCACAAAACATGTTTAGAAGTAAAAAAATGAAGAAAAAAAAAATACAACCTCTGCAGCAAACTATCTAAAAAAATGAACACTTGTTATTTTGTTATCGCAAAGTTAATTTATATTTGTTAAACTTAATACATCTACATAAAATTGGACAGATTGCACAGGTTTTTGTAGCCAGCAATGACATTTCAACCACTGTTTCTAGCATGTTCCTAGTTTTGAGGTATTCTTGGGCTATGCACTGCATGTTTAAGACATACCCACTGATTGTCCATGATGCCTAAGTTGGTGGTCTATAAGGACCATTCCAAAAACTTCAGTTTGCGTTTCTTTAAGTAGATTTTGGATAGTGGTTATTTGGACAGAGATGGCCAAACCTTTGCATACTACTGTAGTAAACTGACTAAATAATCAATCGTGTATATTTTAACTGAAGACTCTATTCTAGTTGAAGACCTTTACATGGCTAATTAGGTTCAAGTTCAAGCTTGTTAATTTCACAGTCAGTCTAAACATGACAGCATCTTATTTCAAAAAATCCTGGTCTATTGTGCTTTTGCAGGATGCTTTCAGGCTTTGTTGTATTTTGTTTGCTTATGTTTTCTCCTAGTCATCATGCTTTGACAGCTCCTACCTACCTTTCAGACATCTATTGTGTTTGAGTGGCATATTCCCTTCTCTTTTCTTTACAATCCTACATAGCTCCAGTGTGTTTGTACTAGGAGAGTGAAACTGAATACAGTATGTTGAATCAGAATATAACCCAAGGTGACAGCAGGATTAGGAGTAAGAGACTGATTACTGTAGAGACTGTTTAAAAGACTTGGAATGCAGGATTCCTCATTTTTTCTTAAGCTGTGAACCATAATTGCTCTGTCTCACCACATTACTAATAATTCTCTTTTAAACTGATTGTAACTAAAAGGTATGCCTTGATTTATTACTCGTGTTGCTGTGCCATGTTGGTATTTTCCGGTATATAGTCGGAAGTTGTTGTATTCTTAGCATTGAATGCTTTTGTAAGGGGGAAAAGGGTTTGCAAGCCACTGATCTTCTATACTCTACAAAAAATAGAATAGAATCCTTTTTGTTGTATAACTTTTACTGTAAAGTATCTTGTCATATACTTTACAGCACAGTGAAAATCTTTTCTTTACATATCCCAACTTTGAAAGTTTGGGTCAGACCCCAAGGGTCAGCCATATTACAGCAGCAGTAATATGGAGCAGAGAGGGTTAAGGGCCTTGCTTAAGGACCCAACAGTGGTGGCTTGGCAGTGCAGGCGCTTGAACCCTGATCCTCCAATCAACAATCCAGGGCCTTAACCGCCCAAACCACCACTTGACATCTTAGTAAGTTAAAATATCTTTAATCTAATACAATTTAGCCCTGCGATGGGTTGGCACTTCGTCCAGGGTGTATCCTGCCTTGATGCCCGATTACGCCTGAGATAGGCACAGGCTCCCTGTGACCCGAGGTAGTTCGGATAAGCGGTAGAAAATGAGTGAGTGAGTGAGTGAGTGAATACAATTTATCTGCTGTTTCTCATTATAAGATTTCAATAAACCAAATATAAGAATATTAAGCAAATCTAGGCAGATCTATCTATCCATCCATCCTTAAGCTTTAAATGTTGGCAGATACTTTTGCTTCTTTCTAGACATTAAATTAGTACAGCATAATAAAAATAGCATAATAACAAGGAAACAAGAACAATGAAAGTAAAGCTTAAAAATAGTCAAATATGTTTAGAAATAGACTTAATAAGCTTTTATTTGGTTTATTGTAATAAGAAACAATAGATACATTTGAATCAAGATATTTTAACTTGCTAAGATGTGTTTTTTTGTGTAATTTCTAATTATTTAGTGTAAATGAATTACTATAAGCAAGGTAAAGGTGTACCAGTTGTGTTTGATGGCAGGTCAAGTAGTGTAGTGAAGTAGTATCCTTACACCACTGGAGGGAATAACTGAGCCTAACTATTTCTGAATCTGAAAACCGTTTTTTTTGATGAACAACTACAATTCATTACAGTGATTCATTATTTTATTATGGTGTTGATCTTAATAGAATGAGTTTACATTTTAGTTTTGTACATTTCATAAAATGTTAGTTGTTCGATTACCCTTACAAACGTTTAAAATCCAGATTAACATTACACACATTTAAATTCAGGTGTATTTAAAGATAAGTGGACTGTCTAATAAAACTAGAACGCTGAGCCTAAACATTGTGGTATTTTAGACACTGTATTCAGTAAAGTTTATATCTGTGTAATGTGTGTTGTATTGTGTGGGTGTTTTGTAGATTAGCAGAGGACAGTGAGCAGTGTGAAAGTCTCATTCCCTTACAGAGCTCTGCCCTCGAGAACAGGGATTTTTGCTCTTGATTAACATTTTAAAAGGTAAGCTACAACCTTTGTACAGACATGCGCTAAGAGTCCAAGTAATTCATTGCATTTCACTTTATGAAGACCATGTTTGCTTCGATTGCCCCAGAAATGATACCCAAGAAAAGAATTATTAATCAAGATGACAACATAAAGGCTTATTGGACTCAATAAACAATGCTAACATTTCTGATCAGATTTTCAAATGTGTTGTTTTACTTAATAATGATATAAGTGTGCAGATGGGACTGTAGTGCTTTTGCAGAGATTTAATGAAATTCATTCTTTGGGTTGGAGGATGTCTTGTTGCCATCTGCTATACGTCCTAAGACACATGCATAAACAAGAGCTAAGGAAGACTTTGTTGAACACAGATGTTGGTGGGCTGGAGACTGTTTAGTTTGGCTTTATGTAATTCCCAAGGAATCCAGTGCAATTGTGTGGTCTTGGTAGCACAGTACTCCTGAGTAAACCCATCGCATGTTCATTTTATTTTAAAAACAAATCAACCGCAATAAACCAGATGAGTGAGGCAAATGGCATATATTCTGTGTGTATGTGGGGTGTTTTCAGGCATGTGCGTGCGTTTACTAAATTTTCAGAAAGAAATGATGAGGAACATGCTTGAATTACCACCCACCTAGACACATGTACACACACTGATATCAGTCTGCTCTTCTCATTGTGCAACTAGTAATATTTGAACCAGCGTTTTAATATTTCATTGCTTCACTTTGATTTGACTAAAGTTAAAACCTCTTCATACAGGAACGAAGAAGGAGTGCAAATGACAATCCGAAACCTGCCTTTGTGCCTTGTATTACTTCTTCCTCCTTCTCCTCCTCCTCCTCCTCCTCACATGTTCTGAAGACCCTGTGATTGACCATTTTTAATCCTCATTTTGTTGGCTGTGATATCTCAGGGCCAGAATCCAGGCAAGCAGCTTTCACTGGTCGTGATGGATGATCCAGGCACACTGACTGACTTTCCAATCACAGTATCAAAACCGAGCCTTTGCCACACAAAATGGAATAGCGATCAGCAGAATCTGAGATCTTGCATTAACAAATGTGCCTGCAAGGTCTTTCACATATTACAATACACAAACAGGTGTAATACATTTTGTGTGTGTGTGTGTGTGTGTGTGTGTGTATACATGCAGATTTGCTGGTTTCAAATCACCATTTTCCCATAAATTACAAGTAGCCTATTATCTTTTTAATCTTTGTACTGTAGATAGTGTCTATAGTGTCAAGGTCTAGTCAATCCTTAATGATGTATTTCACCATTGAAACAAGACACTAAAATCATGCAACATGGCAATTAATATTTTGTGTGTATGTATTGCCATTACCATGTAATTAAAAGTTTGTGTGTGTTTGGTATGAATTACCAAATTCAATCCAATCTAAATCCAAGTAAACACTATTGAGCACATATGTCCAGTGTTTTCTCCTGATTTTTTTTTTCTTTGGAACATGTATAAAACATGTCTCATTCCTTCTCTATGAGAACATGTCGTGTTGTAAATCTATACAGCCCACATAGATCATGATACAACACAGCTTCAGTACTTTAGCCAATTTCAGATTGGCTCACTGGTAAGTGGTGTAGGTGTTGGTCTGCTGTTAACTCACTAAGTCTCCATTTTAAAGGAAAACTTCAGCTATTTTCAAAATGTGGACACATAATTCTGATCTTTTTTAAAGTCAGTCCTGGGACACATTTATTAATTATTTTATTATTATTATTATTTTATTAATTCATGTGGCTGTTTCCCAATAAGCATGTAAATATCATATTTGTGTCCAGTGCAGAAAAACGGGACAGGAATGACAATCACGACCCACAGTCTAGATCCAGTGGAAGGATGGGGATATTGGTTATTAAGCTGATATTTGGGCAATCAGTTATCTGTACTGTTGCCAAGAAGACTTAGTGCCGATGTGGGGCATTTCGGGAGACAGGTGCAATCACATTAAAGACTGATATGGGATATTTGCAGTTAGAAATATGATCCATCAAAAGAAACAGATCTGATCTGCATGAAATTGGTATTTGGAGAACTTGTAATGTGAATGTAGCCAAAAGCAAAGAAAGCACAGTAAATACATATAATTGAAAAACATTTATAATGAAAGTCTATAGCCAGTAGCCATAAATGGTAAAAATACAAAACAAATTCAAAGATATAGACATTACACTAACAATGATGTTCTTAAAAATAAAACAGACCTTAAAGCTCTTCATAATTCCTCTCATTTATATCTTTCCAGTGCTTGAGCACTGCAGTTAAAATGTAATTCTTGTATTTACACGTTCTCCAAATATTTGTTATCCATGCATAGTTGGATTTAGGGGGCACGGTGGCTTAGTGGTTAGCACGTTCGCCTCACACCTCCAAGGTCAGGGTTCGATTCCCGCCTCCGCCTTGAGTGTGTGGAGTTTGCATGTTCTCCCCGTGCCTTGGGGGTTCCTTCCGGGTACTCCGGTTTCCTCCCCCGGTCCAAAGACATGCATGGTAGGTTGATTGGCATCTCTGGAAAATTGTCCCTAGTGTGTGATTGCGTGAGTGAATGAGAGTGTGTGTGTTTGTGCCCTGCGATGGGTTGGCACTCCGTCCAGGGTGTATCCTGCCTTGATGCCCAATGACGCCTGAGATAGGCACAGGCTCCACGTGACCCGAGGTAGTTCGGATAAGCGGTAGAAGATGAATGAATGAATGATAAATTTAATTTAAGTAAAAAAGCATTGTATAAAAATATTTGTTGAACATTAAATATTTAATGTAACCCCTGCCTTTAGACTTTTTTCTCCCATTAGAGGGAAAGACCTTAACATTCTTGAAATGTATATAATAGACATGTGGTATATGGAGATTAGGTTGACAATCACTGGAGTTCACATTCAGGAATGTAGAGTGAAAACCAATAAACCCTGTAAGATATCAAGAATCAAATTTCAGAAGAAAAGACATGAAAAAAAGAATTTTATTGACATATTAAACTCTTAAATGTCCTGGCCTATGACCACATATCTTTTCCTAACAGCGGTACTGTATTTACTGAATAATTTGTAGGAGTTGCTCAATAATAGAACTGAAAAGTAGTCTGGCACTGAATATAATGGAAATCAATGATCACTTATTTAAATAAATTATCCTGTCAACTTTTATGCTAATTTATTGGTCTTAATATGTACTAAATCGTTGACAACAAATAAAAAGGGATATGCCCTCTAGGAGGGCTTAGAAGGAATTGTACAGAATTGAATAAATCTCATTATAAAATGGTTCTTTAGGGAGGAAAAATAACAGAAATCCTGGATCCTTCTGCTTACACGGCTTCTGGGAGGAGGTCCGGGAAGCCCTTAATGCAGGGAACAAATCAAAGACTGAGACGAAGCTTCATCGCTTTGCTACGGATTCTGACAGACACTGGCCCACAGTGTTTCAGTACATCCTGTGCAGTGGCTTATCTCTGCTTTTATAGCACTTTTATATACGTGACTTAGTGTTGAGCAATGAGCCCTCATTCTAGCAGACATTAATGTAGATGGCTTTCAGAGCTGTTTACTTACTGAGTTGTTTATAACAGTACGGCAGATACTTTTATTCATTTATTACCCTTCATTTTACCTGCCAATTTACATTTACGAAAGACAATTTTATATTACTAAAAAAACAAGGGTTGTAAAAATATTGCTGTGATTCATATCATTTAGTGTTTTGAAGGAAATATCTAGACAAGTTGAATATTGCATTTTAATCCTCAACACTGCAATAGGGATATGTTATAGGATTAGAGAACGAAGAAAATAAGTTTTACATGGCCTCTGTGATCAGCCTGGATAAGCATTATTAGTTCCATATACTGTATGTAATCAAGATATACGTAAGGCATAGACATAATGAGATATGATGTTATGGGAATATACTATACAGCTCTCATATGGTACCCCTGGAGCAGATAGTTTTAGTGACCTTGACTATTAGCCCTGAGCATTCAGCACTATGGAGCTTGGAGCACTGCTGTTTCTATAGGTTCCAGGATCTTTTCTCTCCCTGTCCATTTGTTTTGTTTTGTTTTGAAGAACAGATTCTCTATGCCTAAAATTACACTCCAAAAAAGATAGCTGCAAGGAGCAATAGGCTGGGCCAAGCACCGAGCATGCATCAATGTCTGTATTATCAGCCAGTACCGGCATGTGGATATCTCAGAGGTGCATTATAAAAGTTTGTGCCGTTTTGGGAAAATAATCAAAAACTAAATCCAAAGTGTTTTATTCATTTTGTACCACAGCAATTTGACAATATTTACAACATTTTCAATCTTGAGGAATGTCTGTGGGGGCACGGTGGCTTAGTGGTTAGCACGTTCGCCTCACACCTCCAGGGTCGGGGTTCAGTTCCCGCCTCCACCTTGTGTGTGTGGAGTTTGCATGTTCTCCCCGTGCCTCGGGGGTTTCCTCCAGGTACTCCGGTTTCCTCCCCCGGTCCAAAGACATGCATGGTAGGTTGATTGGCATCTCTGGAAAATTGTCCCTAGTGTGTGATTGCGTGAGTGAATGAGAGTGTGTGTGTGTGCGCCCTGCGATGGGTTGGCACTCCGTCCAGGGTGTATCCTGCCTTGATGCCCGATGACGCCTGAGATAGGCACAGGCTCCCCGTGACCCGAGGTAGTTCGGATAAGCGGTAGAAGATGAAGATGAAGAAGAGGAATGTCGGTCAACAATTTAGTTCCTGTTCTCACTGTTTAAACAGCGATTCCCTCACCAGCCCCTCTTTTTTTACAGTTCATAAGACAACAATACCTCAAAGAGCAAAGACCTATATCCTGAAGACTATCCACTTTACCACTAAGTGTTACAAAAAAAAAGAAAAGACAATGACTATTACAATGATTCACTTTTGGCATGTGAATGGGATAATGCCTCCGTGATCAAACATGCAAATTGAGAAATTGCGCAATGTGAATACCGCCTTTACAGTAGCAACACTATTCAAAATATCAAACATCACCATTTAGCATCCTGAATATCTTACCATTATGCTGACTGAATATGGTTTGAGTCTGATTGTCCAAGTATGAGATGTATTTAAAAGTTTGGCATCGGTTAAAACTCACAGGATCCTAAATGTCCAACTTCCTGCATATATAATGGATGTGATGTGAAAATTTGTGTGTCTTTAGGAGACCCATGTTCCTACCACATTTGGTGCATGTATTTGAAACTAGCTCGCCACAAATCTGAAAATAAACTCACCATGGCCATGCCACACACTTCTCCAAGATTTTTGTAGATGGAACCCTTTAGGGCTCTAGATTTAAGCTACATTTCCCAGAGCGTATTCTTTACTGACATGTCTCGACAAGAATGAGCTAGAGAAAAGGCTGATTGTGAACCTGACTTCTCAGACATGAGGTGTGAGATCTTTATCCCTGTTTTAGGCAGATGTTCTGAATCTGATGGCTGTAAATTTGAGTCAAGATTTAAACTGAAGAAAGAAAGTGGACAATGTGCACTATTTTTATTTCTTCTTACACTTCGGAAATGAACAATAAGGTCAATAAGGTTTGTTTTTCTGAAACAAACAGCGGAGTGTTTCCTGATTCCAGTTTAGTTTGGTTAAACTTATTCAACACATAGCTGCTTTCCTCCTGTTTACTTTAGTTGGTTTGAGTGAGTGGTGGAGCTGAAAAAAATTTGGGAGGGTCTATGAGATTCTGCTTCACTGAGACTTTAAGACATGTTTGGGAAACTTTACATGATTAACGAGAGCTTTACTATCTGTTAAAATGGTTACTCAAGAAATCAGTCTGAGTCTGAACAGGAAAAAGTATATGTAATATGAAAGTCAGAATTTCCTTAAGCTCTTAAGAGCTTCGTATGTGCTAGAATTTCTTATCTGACCAAAATGGTTCGGATGTTATTCTAAGGTAAACATGTGACTCATCACACAAATTTCCAAAGGTGGTAAAGCGAAGGCCAGTCTACGTAACTCATGCTGGTTAGCACACACCCACACACCCTACACACATATATGTACACTCCCTCAGCCTCGACGTTAACTGTAATCATTAACTCAGTTGGCTTCAAAGGGAAAAAAGAGAAGCACTGCTTAAAACCAAGCTGAACCTACGTACAAATATCCAGGAAGAGACTCCAGCCAGAAAAGGAGGACACCACGAATCAGCTGGCTTATGGAGGCACAGTGAGTTGGCTCAGCTGACTCAGGAGAGCTGGACTAGTCAGGTAAGAGAACACTTTACTAGACTTCATGTAGAAGGTAGAAGCTAATACACCTTAATGCATAAAACTCAAAATTGGCTTTTTATTGTTTATAGGAACATTATCATGGTTCCAGCAGTAGTTTGATGATTAATAGTGCTGATATCGGTGCAGTGTTCCTGGAAAGATAAGACTATCTGGGCTAAAGTCAACAGGGTGGATCAGAGCAGAGCGCCAGAGCAGGAGAATATGGAACAGGAAAGTGATCTGAACTGGCAAAACCTGGAGATGAAGTTTGGAGTGAAGGTCTTCCTCACAGTACTCTACAGCCTCATTCTTATCCTAGGAATTCTAGGGAACAGTATCACTATTCATGTCACACAGGTGCTTCAGAGAAAAGGGTACTTGCAGAAGTGTGTCACTGATCACATGGTGAGCCTGGCCTGCTCTGATTTGCTGGTATTGCTGATTGGCATGCCCGTGGAACTCTATAGTGCCATCTGGTTCCCCTTTAGCTCTGCTTCTGGAAACGCAGCCTGCAAGATCTATAACTTCCTGTTTGAAGCGTGCAGCTATGCCACCATCCTCAATGTGACCACTCTAAGCTTTGAACGCTACATGGCTATATGCCATCCATTTCGCTACAAAGTGTTAGCAAATGCCCGCACTGCTCACCTCATCCTCGCTGCATGGCTTACCTCCATCCTCATTGCTGTGCCTCTGCTAATTACAACTGGAACTCAAGGTCATGTGGTAGAGCCAGGAGGAGCACCGGCAAAGAACCTGACCTTCTGCACCAACCTGCATGAGTACTGGGGAATGTATCGTGCCAGTGTTTTTGTCGCTTTCATCCTCTACCTGCTGGTCCTTGGCAGCGTGGCTTTCATGTGCAGGAGCATGATTGTAGTCCTCAAAGCCCCCATGATTACTACAGACACTTCAGGCACTAGCGGGCCTAAACATGAGAATGCCAGAGTCAAAGCCTCACGCAAGCAGACCATCATTTTTTTAGGTAACTCGCTGCATTTACACAACAGTTTAATTGAATACAGTATAAAAAGACTGAAGTAGAAATGTAGTAAGCATTTTGTTTCATAAGCAATCATAACATTTTAAACTGACATGACATACAATTATTCATCCTGGTTCAATTATTCAGATTAGTTACATAAAAGTAAGCATTTACTGTTTATAAACCTCATTTAGTCTATATGTAACTATGCTCAATGTCTTATAGTGAAGGCTAACGTGAGTTAAATGCAAAAGTAAGAGAATATTTTGTGTGTGTCTGTATGAGGTTTCTTCTGAAGTGGTAATTACGAGTTTGTCATGTTTACACCCTTTTTTCTATCGGAAACCCAGACGATGCCAGGTTCACTAGTACATATGTATTATTCTTTTCTTTTCTTTTCTTTTGACACCATAACACATGTTTCTCAGTTAGCTAGCTTGCTGACACTAAAGGAATTATGGTGAAATACAAGCTATTATCACGGTGTAAAAATGTACAACGTGAATGTCTGCTGATTTACATGAAATAAGCTGCACAATTAACTGCATTTAATGAGCCAAATCAGTACAGAGAGTTCAGTAGAGAAACTTTAGCACTTTTCCATATATATATATATGGAATGGACAGACTATTGCAGTTGAGGGCAAAAGTTTGCACACCCCCTTAGGGTTGTCTTGTCTTTCACAGATGGTCTATAATTATTCCAAATGAAAATATAATATAAATAAGATATAAATCTTATCTTAATACAGATAAGATCTTAATATAGTTAATCTTAATATAGTTTTGTATGTGAAAAATATTACATTTGAATCTTAATTTGAATTCTATATGGTAAGGTATCAACACTGAAAGAATTGATAATTCAAAGATTTTATTTTTCTTTTCAAACATTATCTGGACATTTCCTAATCCCGGTCATCACCTTCCTTCTTCAAATCAGTTGATGATGAAAACCAAAAACAACACATCTTTGTCTATGTGATATATGTATGTGCAAGAGGGAAGACAGAGCTTTACTTTGAGTGTGTAATTGTGATACAGCACAAGCAGCAGTTTAAAAAAAAAAAGATGCAGTTGTCTGGCTTCATGCGTTTCACGTGAGGCATGTGTTAGGCTTCATTCTCCCTGAGTTGTTGTACTGTAGTAGAGAGCTGGCTGCTGGTGGAATATGGGAAGTGACCAAACTGAGGACCTTTTATTCACCCAGAAATAATGAGGGTATTCAAACTTATTCAATCAACATCAAATCAAATAATGTCCATCAAAATGTCCTGTACAATATATTTTGTGTATCTTGCATGATGTTTCTCTCTCCTTCTGTTTTTTTTTTGCTTTATTTAAATATGTACTGAATATTCATATGTGCTTTTCTTAATATGTCCTTAAGTGTGTTTACTCTTGTGTTTTGTGTTGGTGTTTCTCTTAGTGCTGATCGTGTGTGCGCTGCTCGTATGCTGGATGCCAAACCAGGTACGGCGCATGATGTCAGCATCCATACCCAAGAAATCATGGAACAGGAGTTACTTGCTGTCATATGTGAAATTGCACCCTATAGCTGACACCTTCTTCTACCTGAGCTCTGTGCTAAACCCTATGCTCTACAATCTCTCATCACGCCAGTTTCGCACAGCTTTCCTGCAGGCGTTGTGCTGTCGTCTCTCTATCGAGCATGTTAACAAGAGAACGGTGGAGAAGAGCAAAGCTCCTCATGCATCCAGCCATTCACTGCGTCCGCTGCTGCGCAGAAAATCCCAGCAGAAGAGCACTCCGCCTTCCAGCAGAGATGCTGAAACTCTGAACCTGAGTGCAGAGAGCAGCCCTGTTGTTCAGAAATTAGACACACCTCCAGCTGTCTCGTCAGAGACAGACACGTGAGTCATGTCAAGCCTCCTCCTTCGCTAAACCCTACTTGGCACCCTGGATCATTTTAATGGCCACTTTTAAGACTTGTTGGTCCACCTTGTAGATGTAGTTGCAGACTGTTGCTAGTCTTTTTTTTTTCCATGTACAATTTGGCTGGTCGAGGAACTTTGTTTGGTGGAATGTTTCTCAACTCAGCAGTGACTCACATGAAATACACATACCAATATTTATACCTATAATAATACCTCACTGTTGTGCTCAGTATTATTCACCACAAGGTACATTTTGGTCATTGGTGGTCCTATAGTGCTTCCTTTTTGCTTATGAACAGGTTAAATTCAGCCGGAATTTCTACACTCAGTTGTTTTATGTACAAACTCACCTATGTGATAGAATTCTGTGGCAAAGTAACCACTAACGTTAGGTGCAAAGACGGCTCCTCCTTTATAAACTGGAAACTAGTAGATTTTCCCTTTTCATGCATTGAATGAATGACTGTATTAATTAACACTATACATTAAGGTTCCCTAACAACTAACATTATTTACTACATTCTTTTACACAAACATTAATAAATTCTTAATAATTTTGACACAGTAGGTTAGCACATGTATTAAATGACAGTTGCTTAAATGTTAATGGAATACAACTGTACTGAATAATGTTTATTCAAACCAGGACTCAAAATATATCCACATAAGAGAGCAAATATTAAATTACACTATGTTTCCTAATGTTGATGATGTAATATTAGAACTTGGTATTCAGCCTCAAATCTGAATTTTACCAGTTAAATAACACAAAAAAATATTTTGCTCATTGTGGGCTTCACTTTACACATTGACCAGATAAACATTAGGTAAAAAAACAATGGTATGGTTCTAGTGTATAAACATTGATGTTCATGTTAAACACAGGATATATACATATGTTATGTTGTGTGTGTGTGTGTGTGTGTGTGAGAGTTTGCTTTCACACAGTTGCCTGAGAGATTATCCACTGAAAATGAAGAGTGTGTTTTGATATATTTCAATACAGACTACTTTTATTAATATTGTAACTTTATTTTATATTCATACATTTTCCAATTAGAATCACTTTATCTAACTCATTAGCCTGCTCTAGTGTACAGTAAATCCACCTACCGAATGCTTAAACAAATACATCATTGTACTGCGATATTTTCTGTTGCACTACATTTACATATGTCACTATTTAAGATTGGCTTTTACTGACTATTTTCTGACTCAAGAGAACGAGTGCTGTGTATACGTGTTAGTAATTCCTTATTATCATTTTGTTCAGCAAATATAAAAAAGTTATATCAATAAAAAGTTATTCCCCTCCTCTTTTTATTGATATAACACTTCTACACTACTATTGTTCAAATTAAACACATTTAAAGCCCATTTACTTGCTATTTTAATAACATGTACACTTGTTTTATTCATGCAATTGTTCAGTCAGCCAAGTATGTGGCAGCAGCACCATGCATACAATCAGGTAAATACAAGTCAAGATTTTCAGTTACTGTTTATTATCAGACATCAGAATGTGGAATAAATGTCAGTGATATCGGTGACTTTGACCTTGGCATGGTTGTTGGTGCCAGACAGGATCGTTTGAGGATATCAGAAGCAACAGATATCCTGAGATTTTCACACACAACACTCTCTAGAGTTTAAACATAAGGGTGTGATAAAGACAACATTCAGTGAGCAGTGATTCTGTTGGCAGAAACCAACTTTTTGATGAGAAAGGTCAGAGAGAAATGACCAGACTGGTTTAATAAATGGTCAGGAATGCTACTTAAATAACCACTCTACAACTGTGGTGAACAAAAACAGGCTAAAAAAGTTTAGAGAAATTGTGCATGAAAACCCCAGGGCTTCAGCTGTCTCTGAAATACTCCAAAGAGCCCATCTGGCACCAACAACCATACTGTACCGCCATACCACAGTCCCTAAGTCACAATGGTTTTCCCACGTTCTGATGTCTGATGTGAATATTAACTGAAGCTCTTAACTTGTGACTTTGTAGTCATTGCTCTACTGCCACATAGTTGGCTAAGTGTATAAATGTCACGACTGGCCAGAGAGTGTACTTTAGTAATGTTTGTTGTAATGTAATGTTCAGTGGTTAGGGTGTTTGACTACTGATCGGAAGGTCATTGGTTCAAATCCCAGGTCCACCAAGTTGCCACAGCAGGGCCTCTGAGCAAGGCCCTTAACCCTCAATTGCTCAGGTGTATAAACTGAAATAAAAATGTAAGTCACTCTGGATAAGAGTGTCTGCTACATGCTGTAAATGTAATGTAAGTTAGCAGCCAACTGCAGTTATTGATCATGAACGCCAGAGGGCGCGCTGTCCACTGAAATAAGATGAACATTTCAGTACTGTTACTAATTTGTTTCTTTTCATAAGACAATAATGTGAATGTCTTAAATATAAGACATTAAAATATAATTTATTATAATATAACAATTTAAGGATGTTGTAAATGGTACATCTAAAATATATAATGTGTAACAAGTCCTTGTAATGATCAACTTTGTGTAGATTTTTAAACACCCATAGCCAGAAACTGATCTTTAGAACATGTTTATTGAATTGATTTGACTGTATCTTCTGCCCCATATGTAGCAGCATGACTTAAGAGGTGTGTTAATACTCTGTCTAGACTCCCGTGTGCAGGACTGTGCTGTACTGCTGAACAACTGAAACACAGCAGACAGACAGCAGACAGCAGACAGGAGGGAGGAGGGAAAGATTCTGGCCATGTTGGTATCGACTCTGATTCTGATTCCTTGCGTCGGGAACTGATAGAATCAAATTCCAGAGTCGGTTCCACACACTGATACGTTATCATTAGTATGACAAAGGTTCTTGCACATTTCTTAATTTCATGAAACGCACATTAGTTAGTTAGAAGTTACCATTATTATGGAGAGATAAAGTGGATTAAAATGTCTGGTTAATTTGGGATAAACCTACAGAACTCAATTTATTTGGCTAAGTAGCCTTGATATGCTTATCAATTTAAAATTGATGTGATTAACATAGTACATTGATTTCCAAGTTAAAATACTCACAGCTTTTTTCTGTGTGATTTGAAAACTGAACTTGAACTGTATCGCTTTCTCCAAACGAACCAGCGCTAAAGCTTCAGAGTCGAATTTCTCTGATACACGAACCGACTCTTTTATAAGAACCGACCTCTTCAGCGGGCGCCAGTGTACGTGAACAGGAGAACTTAGCGAGAGGTCGCGCGCGCGCACGGCTGAGACTCTCCACAACAACAACTCGCCCGCGCAGAACAGCTTCGCGTCGTCCAAACAACCGCGGATTCGCTTTTCGACCGCATCCGTGCGTCTTTAGACGGTTAAAAACCGCGTCTCACCTTTAAAAGTCCCGTTTGTTTGGATTAGAATCGACCGTGGAGCTATTTTTCCCCTCAGAAGTCTCTCTCTCTCTCTCTCACCGACGGTGCAGCTCGACGGCGGCTCAGTGCGCGCGCGCGTGTGTGTGTGTGGGGCTTTTATTTTAACACATAACTTAAATATTATTACATCAGCTGTGTTTCTGTGACGATATCCACACTGTATCTCACAGCTCCAGGAGCTCCAGCTAACTAACCGACTGTCATGACGAACTGACCCACTGCTTATAGCTAGCTAGTCAGATTAGCTTAACCAACTTCAGCTTGTTAGCCGGTGAGCTAAAGTCTCCCTAAATCAGAGACTATACAGGGATATTTGTGACGGCGACATTTTATCTCAGTTACTCGCTAAGTCCCGAGCACGCAATGCAGGCTAATATTCACACAGCACCGGCGCCAGACTGTAGTGCTAACAAGCTAGCTGGACGAATCGGTTAACTTACCGACTCTAACGCTGCGTCCAGGGAGTCAGAGTCGACACCGAGCAAACCGAGCGTTGTGGAAATCATGTACTGTCCGTCCGCATTGGTGTGCCAAGACTCCGGTGTCGGACTGTTCCGTTCTCTCGAATGAACTCGGATACTCGGCTGGAATAAGGAGTGAACTAATCATCCTGGAGCTGTGAGGCCCTGTGTGAAAGAGCCGAGTGACAACATGACCGCATGCGGCCGGGTGTCGGTTCTGACTCTGGCGCTTTACTCCGTGCTTCTCTTCAGTCCTGCTGCAGGTGAGCGCTTTCAGCAATAATACAGCATCCGACCGAATATCTGCTCTACAAAACTCACCCAGATGTATTTGTAACATCACTTATGCCATGCTGTTTGTTTGCTATATAATGACCTGATTTTGACAAAATTACACAAAAATATCTCCATCCTTTCCTCCTGTTCTGTATTCTTGAGCCTTGTTCCTTGTTCCCTAAAGGTCACTTTGAAAGATTCAGTGAATATCCGAAAGATGTTAATAAGTTTAACGTTGTTAGAAGTAGTAATAGTAGTAATAATAGTCGTATGGAGCCTTGTTTTAAGCATCAGAAAGGTTTTGCTCCTGTTTCTTGTAGTTATACTTAGTAGCTGAGAGTGACAAGATGGTTGTCTCTTTAATCCAAAGTCATTTCCCGTGTCTTTCTAATCTTAATCCTAAATAGTAGAGGGTGGCTTTAAGATGGAAAATTGGCCCATAACGTATAGGGTGATCATAGTTTAAGGTACAACACAGCTTGTGTTTATCATTAAGTAACTTATAAATGTGCTGCCAGTTATTACTCACGGTTCTTCAACCTAGTTCTGATGACATTTACACAAATAACCTGTATCTGGAGCTAAAATGACCACCACTCAGAATAAAACACGAATCGTATGAAGATGCTTTAGATGCGGAGCGTAACAGCAGTAACCCATGACACAGTAAAGAATTAATATTACATGTTCTGTAATAGCTGTAAAGTTTTTGCTAGCAATGTTTCTGCACACTTGTCAGTAAAATCTGTTGTGATGAACATGTTTGTGTGCAATGCAGCATTGATGAGTTACGGGTCTGCGAGTTCACGCGTTACTGTCAGTACTGTCATGTCTGCGTTTCATTTTATTCATTCATTGTGTAGGACATGAAAATTTACAGCTCAATACATGACATTAAATACATATTTAACAGGCACTTTATTCAGCATAGTTTCTCCTCTTTTATTTTTGCAGATGCGTAGCTTTTTTTGAGGTGAGGTGGGGCAGCGTTTGTGGTCATTGGTCACAGCGAATAAGGGTGATGGTAGGGTGATCAATGTTATTGTTGCTCAAGTGCTAATGATACAGAATCGATTTACTGGAACTGAATTGTGTTGAGAAACAAATTTGAGATCAATGTGCAGCTCTAAGGCAGTATGATGCAGGTTTGCTTTTTTGTTTGCCAAAAAATGTTTGCAACCCCTTATATTTAGGTCCACTTGGTATTCAGTATTTCATTTTGGAATACAGTCAGGCTTGATTGAGCCTTCAGAACCAGGTGCTCTAATACAGTTGGAGTTTAGCCTTGACTTTGTTGAGAAGTGTCCGTCACTGCAATGCTACAAGGGGACTGAAGACAATTGAGAAGGGCATCTAGAGAGTCTGTTTTACTGAATTATTTCAGATGAATGGAAAAAAAAGTAGATTCACAAGATGGAGAAAAGTAATTGTTTATTGTCAGAGAGGTCAGTTTATGTTTCGTAATGTCTGTTCTCTGCTAAAGGTCGTTCATAAGAAATCCATGTTTTGGGAGATTGGATTTCCATATTTTTTACAACTAGACTCTGATAATACCAGTTTTGCAAGCACTCTGATGATCTTAACAGTCTTGGTGAACTGGGCTCTTATTTCATATCTCATGTTTTTCTCATGATTGTGAGACACAAAAGCTAAAGTAGGAATAAATAGATAAATATGGGCTTTACAAAAAAAATCAGATCATCTTAGTTTTATTTGTAAGTGTTTTTGTTTTGCCTCGTCCTACGGAGATTTTTATGTCCGCTTGATGACATTTTAATTCCTGTGCATCTGCCACAGTTAACCTTGCATATTCTTTGTTGAAGATTGGCACATGTTCATTAACAGGATACACACTGGCTGATCTCGACAGAGAATGAACAGATTGCTTTTTTTTTTCTTTTGAATTTTAGCCTTTTATTTAGGCGAAGAAGCAGGTTCTGAATTCTAACTG
This sequence comes from Tachysurus vachellii, assembly GCF_030014155.1. NCBI lineage: Eukaryota > Metazoa > Chordata > Actinopteri > Siluriformes > Bagridae > Tachysurus > Tachysurus vachellii. The sequence goes on from NC_083467.1 coordinate 18,311,772, forward strand.
TTCTTGGTCTTACAGAGTTGGTAAGATTGCCTATTGTGTGCAGCCACTGTGTCTTACTTAACAGCTTGGCCAGTTTTCCTCCTTACTGCTGGTTGATGGCACATTAGGAAGCCCAGCACGGATGTGCCACCGCTGTGATTATTCTCCATCACTCTGAGTTTGGTGTGTGAGAGCGAGGGAGAGAGCCATTACCCTGTCTCTGACTTGTCGATTCAGCATGAAGCTGTGGCTCCTGTTCGCAGTCTGCTGAGCCCGGCAGAGCTCATTACCCTTCTGCGGTGAGGGAAGAGGCCAACACACATTAGAGCTGTCAGATTTTCCCAGAAATGCCATTCAAATTGTGAAGTTAGGAATGTACCAATAGACAGGCTGCAGGCCAAAACAAGTAATAACGTTTGCGTGTGTACATCTTTGCTTGGAGAATAAATTGCAATTTCCGTAGAGGTTTATCATGACATGGGATAAATATCAGGATCATGTAAGACAAAACGCAACCAAAAAGTGTCACCAGTTTTTACTTTGTCATTAACATGGAGGGGTTTTGGATGCTTGTGTGGTGCTGTATGATGCGTTTCATACAGTTTCATTCATGAACATTTTTTATGAATAGGATTAAGACACAACCCCCAACCACACACACCATATGTCCATGTAGTGTTTTTTCACTGTAAATAATGAGGCTATCTTAGGATTGTGCTGTTAAAGGTATCATGGGTCTCAGTCATAACATGTACTTTTAAACCACATTTTATATTTCTCTAAGAGGAAAAAAGAGTTTTATTCTGTTTTGTCAATAAAAATCTAAATATTGAAAAGATGCATTTTCACAAATCTTCCAATATCAGGATAATATGTTTGACTGAATTGGGAAGCCCAATGTACAGTATGTACCACAATATTTATATTTGCCAAGCAACAATATCACATTTGGGGGGAAAAAAACAAAAACCTTCAGTTGTTATATTTTAATGTTTTGTAATTTTTTTAATTATTGATATTAGTTTTATGATGTCATCTTATTTCCATGTAGGTTTTCACGTGAAACCAGAACCAGTTAATTTCATTTTGTAGCATGGCTTATTGCACCAATCTGTTTGATCAGAAGGTGTGAATCATTTTTGTACAACATGATGGCTCATAAAGTATTTCTGGTTGTAACATGAACATTATTATCAATGCACTTGTCCTAATATGTTATTGTTCCTCTAGTAATAGCTCGTACACGGGGCTTGTACAGTATTCAGTAAACCTACACTAAGACTAGTAATAAACTGACCTGAGAGATGTTTTTAACAAAGTTAAACATAATTGTGATGTGACATTTTAAGGTGTGTCAGTTGTAAGCTTTTTTGTAACGATTGCAGTGCTTTATTAGTTTTATGAGCACAAGAGATTTTCAGTTTCTTTTCGCAGTAAAATGACAGGTTCTCTAGAAGGAGAGACAGAACACGAGGAAAGCTGGTGAGGACATGTCTTGTTTGTAGTTGCTTTAACATAAGCAAGAACACAATCTTGAACATGTCATTTAGACATTCTAGAGCATGAAATTATAGCAACTATATTAATAAGTTAACATTTTAATTGTTGGCAAATTGCTATGGAAGTGGAATATATGCTGTTATTTGAAGTAATGCACTTTTGGTGGTTGAGGCAAATCTATCCTCTGGTGGATCTGTCATTTTATTCCATATATTTATCGTATAGTAGAACCACAAGGCTTTATTCTGTCTTTGCCTATCATATTTCTTTTTTGTGGGGGTGGGGGCAAAAATGTATTTTCCACATGAACATTGCTTAAGAATGCCATACTAGTGTTACCCACAAAATGCCACAGTAAATGTTGTTAGAAACATTTAACTCTATAAAATCCTTTAGTGTGTGTGTGGTTATATGAAAGCATTTTCCTGCATCATTCAGAGAATATAGGGCTAAAGGGAAATTACACACAAGGAACGCTTGCCTTGGATTTTTTCCTTCTCTGTAATTACTATAATATGCTACATATTTTCATCTGGGATGAATTGTTCCTGTTTGAGTCTTTGTCTCTTAGACATGTTTGCTGACTGAAAAAATCAATGTGAATTCAAGTTAGACTTTTCAAGTTCCACTTTTAAATAAATAAAAAAAAGAGTTGTCAACGGTGTAAAGTTTTAAAGCTGCTTTTTATGTCTTTGTGTGAGTGCGAGTGCACACAGGCAGCTTGAAGAAATTTGTCCCTCTGTGGGGTTGGGCAGGAAGTCGAGGCTGAGCATTGGCTGCATGCTCGCACTGCGTCATGTTATGCCATGTTTTTGATTTGGATTCTGATTGTGAAAAAGAATGCGCAGGTCGCCAGTTCACTGAACCCCACGGTCTTGCCCGTTAGAAACACAGCGTGTATGCGTGTGTGTTGTGTGTTTGCCACTGTTACTGCATGGAATTGCGTTGGCTTGGTGTGTGCTGTTGTGAATCTGTTGTAGAAGTTTGCAGGATTTTTAACACTGAAAGCAAACTAACTTTTTTTTCCACGGCTGTTGTTTAGATCTCCTCTGAGGACAGATACTCTAATCAGCAAGCGAGTATGCGTGTGGGGGGTGGAGGATGTCTGGTGTGTACAGTGTGGCGCTCTGTAGCAGCAGGGTTTAGACTAAACAATGTGTCTCTCCCTGGCTCCATGGCAGGCGGGGCAGAGAGGGGGGAGGGCTGTGTCTTTGTGTGTGTTTGGGGGGCATTCCCTTGTGTTGACGCCGAGACACGCACAACACTTCACGAACAGCTGAAAAGACTGAAAAGTCTACCCTTTTCTTTTTTATTCATCAAGTCATAGACACCCGTCATCACTCCAGAAACGCATTTCACATGACTGATAAATGACACTATGGAAAGAAAATGACCTTCTCAAAACACAGGTTATCTTTTTTCTTTCTATCCGTTTCCTGTTTTTATTCCCCCCCCTCTCATTTATTTATTTATTCATTCATTTATTTTGAATAAACAAACCGTCCTTGTTCCTAAATGCTGCAGTTTTGCCCAGTCCACCCCATTGTATGTGAATCTCACACATTTAAAGGCAATGCTGCTTTATAGGAATTAACCATTCAGCCCACACATTTTTGTAAACATGCTCATACGTCCTCCCACTCGCTTGCATGCTACCCACAATGAAATAATGTCTCTCAGTTTGGCTGGTGTCCACAGTAACTGCATTGCTTGTCTTTCCCAGCTGCCCCTGTTTGCCTTTGTGCTGGGCTTCAGAGACTCAGATCACTTTACACTGTGACATGAAGGAAAAAACAGATGCCAGGTTAATCTCTTGAGTTGATGTGTTGTCATTGGAAGCAGGAAATGCATTCGAATGTGTAGATTTTCGAAGCTGGCTTAACCTTTCTGGTTACAGTGCTATATTTCTTCATATTATTTCCCTCCATGCAGTCCAATGATGTTATTTTTATAAGTCTAAGTCTATAACACACTCTGCCCTGTCCATGTCAGAGATAGAGTTGGGGGAAATTAGCCTCCTGTAGACCATAGATAGTGATTAAGCTGCTTTTAGCCCCTGAGAAGAGAGCCGGGTGCACATGCATGGGAGTTGCTTTAGGAAAGCTTGGCAGAGTCGCCAGGTCATGCAGGGGGACGTGAGCCGATCTTTTGCCAACAGCACCCACATGTCTGGGTGGCGAGAGGCAAGTGCAGAGGAGAGAACTGGAAGGGGGCGTATTTGTAAAGGGCTATTTCAAAACCTTGGCAATGCCCTCTGTGGTTAGAGGCTCAGCACTAAAGCTTTTCAGGCGGTGTTTTGCTCTGCCAGCCTCAGTTGCCTGACTGACCAGAGCCAATGGAACAACTGACTAATGTGCAAACCTGTAGCCATGTTAAATTCCCATGATCTGGATTTAGTTGCAAATAAAAGTTGGAAAACACAATGTGTAACTGTTTGTTTGGGGTGGGATTGTCTAGAAAAGGTGTTTGTAGTAAAGTAATGGCGAGTTTTATTTTGAAAATGTTAAAATTGCTCAAATTTTTTTTCCGAAATCATTATCTGTCTTTTGACAGGATTGTACTTGTTTTATTCCGAAAATTTAGCAAAAAGAATTTAATGTAAATGCTCATTACTGATCATCCTGTTGCAGTGATTATCACGCAGTATATCAAATTTGCTTAAATTGTTGCTATTTAGCGGTTTATTTTTTATATCTTGTTCTTATTTTCTTAGCTTACTGCAGTCTATATCCTTTGTCCAATGTCTGTAGTTTGTTGTTAATTGTACTGCTGCAACAAAACAATTTCTTTCAGAGGTTTCTATCACTCACTCACTCACTCACTCTTATATCTACTGGATGGATTAGAAGCAGAAAAGGTTCTTGCCTCTTAGTTCATCCAGCCAAAGCTATTCAACATTTTCCAGAATTGACTAGGAATTTATTTCCAAATTCCTGCATTTTTTTTTTTGAGTATTTCAGCGTTGATCTTTAACTGGTTAACGTATTCTTTCCCGTCTGATGTACCTTCAGTAAGTTTAGTATGTTTTCTGTCTTCACCCTGCTGTCTCCTAAGGAATGTGTTGTTGCTGTATCAAGGTTTTTATTTCTGTTCGTTAGCTGAAAGGTGCACAGGAGCGTGGTTGGTTAGTGTCTCCCTCTCGGTAACAGTTGGGAAAAAGAGCCAGTCGCCTAGTTACACTGCAGCCAACCATGTGTGTTTTTTTTTTGTTTGTTTTTTTGTTGTTTTTTATTTTATATAATGGAAGCTTCTCTGAGCAGGTTCCCATAGTGACAGCATAGGAGCTGTAAATGGGTGCGGCTGCTTTTCACAAGATGGAAGAGGCAGTTGGTGTTAGTCTGGTCTTTCCTTTCTCCATACAAAACCTCATAAAAAACCTGTTGGTGCATGTTCAGCAAGTTTTTTTTTTTTTTACTCCCCAGTGCACATTTATAAGCCACTTGACCCTTGTGGTGATAAGCTAACTCTTCTTCCTTGCTTTATCCTTGCAGTAAATATACAAGTCTACAGATTGCTGGTCCAAGTGCTCAGACTAGCTCTGGTGGACAGAGATACAGAACAAGGCACTATCTGGTCAGCAAAGATCAGTACACATTTTAATGTCAGCATATGCATGCTTTCCTTGCTTGGCAATGGGATCTTAAGAAGAAGTTGATGACATTCACAGACTGCTCAGCATTCCATAATACAGCTTTCTCTTGTAATGGCTGGTACTGGGACTCGGATAAAGCATAATGGACATAGATTAATATGAAAGACAGTGCTAGCAGCAGGCAGCCCACTTGGGGAGGTGAGGTTATAAATGTTGATTAGTTTCAGTCCTGTCTTGTTAATTGACTCTCAGAGATGATGCTTATGAGTAAAAGTGCTGTTGTTATTCGGTTTGAATTTTTAAAGCATGCATTCTGGCCTCACTCAAAATGAAAAACACACTCGGTTGTCTTTTCTACTTATGACTCTACAAAGCAAACATGTTGCTTCCATAGTTCCAAAAAAGGCCTTTCCTGAGGGCATTTACTTGGAGAGGTATGTTATAAAAGACTCACAGCTGGCATTTTCTTTGATGAGCAGTAGCAGCCAACCCTGTATCTGCTCCTTTTCTCTGCACCTCCTGCAGAGCTGACAGCTTCAGAGCTCAGCCTCCTCATCCAGAACAGCGTGGTGTCTGAAGAGCTATAAGCTCCATGACGTCGTGCTGTGCATCAGCACCTCCAGGCTCTGCCTCGTATTTCTACCCCATGCTTTTTATCTCCTGTGTTATCATGTGTCAAATCTGTGCAGAATCCTAACATGTTCCTCAGGAATGGTCAAATCACCAGTCCTGGCAAAGGTAAATTGCGTATTATTAATTAACTCACGCACCCTTGATTAGCTTATAGTAGCAGTATGTATCTGTGTTTAAATATAATGAACTTCAGAATCCCTGATACACTACACACATTGATTAAGTTACAATATGAATAGCAGTACAACGTTTTTTACCTGGCGGATTAATTTGTTGCCAAAACGGAGTAAAATCTCTTGATGTGTAGTACCTGGAAATATTTGAGAGATTTTGTATTTAGGGTTTAGATTTTTATTTTAATCTTAAAACCACAATCTGTAATTTTAAATTATTTGCTCTTAAGATCTAACATTAACCCAGTTGTGTGTAAAACAAAAAGTTAAAACAAAGTACATTTCTTGAGTACAAACACGGGGGGAAATTAGAAGTGTATAAATATATAAAGTTCATGTTCACATACTTTTGTCAGCTGTTCTTATTAGAATATACAGTCACTTTCAAGACTTCAATAATTTTTTTTTTTTTTAACATTCAAACTTGTCAAAAAAAGAACATAACAGGTCATATCTGAATATTGGCTAATTTTATGTGCAAAATAACATGACCTGCTGCTTAGTGTTAATTTCGTCAGACGAGACGAGACGAAATATGTTCGTCAACAGCCTTTTTTTTCATGACTAAGACGAGACGATGACGAGACTGCACCACTGTCCAAAAACGCTGACTAAGACTAAATTAACATGCATTATTGTTGACGAAAAAAGACGAGACGAAAATGTTTTGTATAAAATAAAAACTAAGATAAAATCTCTCTTCATTTTCGTCTACAATTATCTCTGCTTTTTCATCAGCTGTTACGCCTTTAAAATATTCAGCACGAGTTCGCGGCTTCGCGCTGTTGCTCAAGTTACAGGTCCGCGAAGCGGATCCCGTTTATTATATTGCTACCTACCAAATAAATCAATAATTTGACTCAAAATGATGATTTAAAAAGAAGTTTATTGATTTTAAAAACAATTATATTGTTTCCGCTAAAGAAAATAGTGCGCTCCGTCTCTACGGTTAGAATCCTGTGTGTCCATGGCAACGCTCTGTTTTTCATGGCAACGGTGTGTTATAGTTCGCAGCGGTCTGTTATCAAGAAATAAAATAGTGTGTGTGTAGAAAGAATTCGTCCACACGCCGCTCAAAAAATAAGTAAATAAAATAAATAAAGACTCCTGAGCGCAAGTCCACCCTAGGTCTAGGCTTTTTGTGTTAAATTATATTTCCTGTCGCTGCGCAGGCTCTTTTATTGTACATGACAGCTTATGTTCCGATGACCGGTCTTTGCATTACGATTAAAAGCAGTGTCAATAAAGTGAAAAATGTGATGTGCAGTCAAGTCGATTGTATGCACTGTTTAAACATTAAGTTATTTATTTCCACTATAACACTTGTGTTCCTGATATTATTGCATTTAATGAGGCCTCGTTGTATTTATTCTTACAATAGATTCCAGATGTGGTCATGCTAAAATTTTTTGACTAAAACTAGACTAAAATGACGAGACTTTTAGTCGACTAAGACTAACAAAAAAGATATGTGAATGACTAAATATGACTAAAACTAACAAGGACATTTGGCACAAGACTAAGACTAAATTAAAAATAGGTGACGAAATTAACACTACTGCTGCTTGATTGTGTACTATTTTGTCCCTTAGTCTGTGTTCTGTAATTTGTTAACTAGCTTACCAACAATACCTTAGCTACCACTTTTATTTTCGGGGTAGATGGTTAGGTTTCTATGCAACTATAATTTGGTGCTGGGCACACCACAGCTTTTTTACATTAGTTTTTAGCTACATAATTTTTTACATTTAGAGACCTTTGCCACATAATGTACAATTCAAGAATTTGACTGATAGTTTATTGTTCTATGACAGTATTTCACTGGCAACAGTAAGTATTGTCTTTTAAGTTAACGTCATTCATAATATCATGATTTCAGCAAGTTTGGTGGCTTTTGTTCAAACCCCTGACCTAGTAAGAACTAAAGTTTATTTTTGAAGTGTAATGATCTATTGTAAGAGATCTAGCTTTGGCTCATGGTTAATGTAAAACATTGTTCAAACAATCTACTACACTCATAACACCCAAATCTAGATGTAATGTTATGATGTGTTTCGAAATACATTACAACTGCATGTCTGCTGAGGTTTCCAAGTGGTCTGTCTGTCTTCATTCTCGCCCTCCCTTCAGAATATCTCTGATTTCTGTGTGTCTTGGAGGAGAGCCTGTTATTTTGGTTGGATAAATGTAATCTCATTTAAGCTCAGTACTTGTATACCGAGAAACACAATTCATTATTTTTTCCTTTCATCTCTGTGTATTTGGCTCACTTCGTAAACTGGGTTTTTTATCCGTGTTCGGTGCTTTGCATCTGTTTTATTATTCAATTGTGTGTGTGCGTGTGTGTGCTTTGTGTGTGACCAATAAACAGTGTATATTTCAATGCACTGTCTGGAGTGTGTTTGCTTATTGTCGTGTATTTGTTCTGTCTGTGTGGTTTGTGTCTGTATGAGTGTTGTGTGTGTAATTTGCAGCTTTTAGTGAGCTGTGTGACAGCAAGAGACTGTAGTTCCTGTCTGCTGGGCAGACACACCAGTCAATTGTGATTTTTCTCTCTCTCTTTCTCTCTCTCTCCTTCTCCCCCTCTCCCTCCCTCACTCCCTCCCTTCTTTTTGTTCTTTTTCATGTCCCAAATGGTGTCGGCAGTGCAAAAGGGAGTCTACAAATACTCATTAGTGCATTACTGAAGTTTGGAGTCTTGCCAACAAGGCCATGCCGCCTTCCCTGAGAACTTAAAGAGGGGTGTAGAGGATTGAGGGCGCAAGGTGGGGATTCATAAAGTGGGAGGGAAAGGCAGAGAAATACATTTTTACCCCACCCTCTATTTAACAAATTCTCTCCAGTGGTTGTCAGTATGTAGGTCTTTTCTGTCAGTATAAGTTGTACTCGATAAAGCCCATATCCAGTTTATTGAGAGGCCGGTGTCTGTGTGTGTGTGTGTGTCTGTGTGTGTGTGTCTGTGTGTGTGTGTCTGTGTGTGTGTGTCTGTGTGTGTGTGTCTGTGTGTGTGTGTCTGTGTGTGTGTGTCTGTGTGTGTGTGTCTGTGTGTGTGTGTGTCTGTGTGTGTGTCTCTGTCTGTGTGTGTGTGTCTGTCTGTGTGTGTGTCTCTGTCTGTGTGTGTGTCTCTGTCTGTGTGTGTGTCTCTGTCTGTGTGTGTGTCTCTGTCTGTGTGTGTGTCTCTGTCTGTGTGTGTGTCTCTGTCTGTGTGTGTGTCTCTGTCTGTGTGTGTGTCTCTGTCTGTGTGTGTGTCTCTGTCTGTGTGTGTGTCTCTGTCTGTGTGTGTGTCTCTGTCTGTGTGTGTGTCTCTGTCTGTCTGTGTGTCTGTCTGTCTGTCTGTGTGTCTGTCTGTCTGTCTGTGTGTGTGTCTGTCTGTGTGTGTGTGTGTGTGTGTGTGTGTGTCTGTGTGTGTGTCTGTGTGTGTGTCTGTGTGTGTGTCTGTGTGTGTGTCTGTGTGTGTGTCTGTGTGTGTCTGTGTGTGTCTCTGTGTGTGTCTGTGTGTGTCTGTGTGTGTCTGTGTGTGTGTGTGTGTGTCTGTGTGTGTGTGTCTGTGTGTGTGTGTCTGTGTGTGTGTCTGTGTGTGTGTCTGTCTGTGTGTGTGTCTGTCTGTGTGTGTGTCTGTCTGTGTGTGTGTCTGTCTGTGTGTGTGTCTGTCTGTGTGTGTGTCTGTCTGTCTGTGTGTCTGTGTGTGTGTCTGTCTGTCTGTGTGTCTGTCTGTCTGTGTGTGTGTCTGTCTGTGTGTGTGTCTCTGTGTGTGTCTCTGTGTGTCTGTGTGTGTGTCTGTGTGTGTGTCTGTGTGTGTCTGTGTGTGTGTCTGTGTGTGTGTCTGTGTGTGTGTGTGTTTGTGTGTGTGTGTGTGTGTGGTGCAGACATGGGGTTTGCTGCTGTCATGAAGACCTGCAGGTAATTGGATTCAGTAGTGTCAGTCAGGAGAAGGGTAGCCGCTTGCCATAGAGCTCAAATTTCTGTCCATAAAGCTGTAGAGTAGGCTCAGCACTGGCTTCCTCTCTCTTCTATGGCATACTTATTCTCTGCAAATACAAGCTGTATGGGCATTTATTTTATTTTATTGTATGTCTGTTCAGTTAGGTTCAAGTTCTTATGTATGTTAAAATCCTAATTAAATGAATCTAAGCGAGCAGCATATGTAGGTTTTGCAGGGTTTTCTTCAGGAACTGCTTTACAGGTCAGGGTTTGTGCTGGATCTTGAGCCTAACATGGGAACAGTGGGCATGAGCCTGGTAATACGCCTGGGATGGGGTGAATAAATCATAAAAAGACATTCTGCCTAAATCTAAAACATTTAGCTTATTAGTTGATCATCAGTTTGAGTTTGGCTTTAATTTAAATGCTTTGTTTTTACAGAGGAAAAGTAGTAATGTGGATAAAAGGCTTCTTGCTCCCTAATCTTATCCTTGTTGTTGTTGCTTTACGTTGAGGTATACTGTCGGGTTTCATTGCAGTCAGATGATGTCTTTTGTCATATATCTTGTAATGTGTATATATACTGCTAGAAGTCCTTCTGCCAGTCAGTGACCTCCTCATGGCTTTTTATTTGTCTGAGATCTTTTTGTAGGCCCTTCACATCTTTTGCTAGTACCAATGGTAAAGGAAAGCTGTCTTTGATCTATTTCTGTAACTTCAGTCACAATGCAGGGATAGAAAACATGATCTTAAAACAGCTGGGTTCTGACATTGCTACTCTAGACGCAGGTCATTTCTGGATGGTGTCACTTTCCCACGTGCATTCGATGAGTGCACATTGTCTAACTGCGGTTGAAAAGTGAGCGACTCCTTCCCCCCTCCTCTTTGTTCCTGTCTTGTGTGTATCCAATTCTAATCTTTGCTTTAGGCCGTGATCCGCAGACTTTCACGCAGCAATCATGGCTCCCAGTTCCCCTTTCCTATCATCACAGGAAGAGAAGCGAGAGGTGATTCAAGCGAATCAAGGTGGAGAAGTAAAGAACAATTTAATGATGTACTGCATCTGACGAAGCACTTTTGCTAGGAAATCTCTAAATAAATAGGGCTGATTTCATGTTCTTTTCACTTTGCAGCCTGATAGCAGCTTTGCTGACATTTTTCTTTTGCACCACAAACAGTTGTTTTAGTACACAGTGGCCTTGAGACACAGATGAGCCATCAGTAAAACAATAAAGTTATAGGTAAAATTTATTGTCAAGATGGGTTTAATGGGGCTAATGTCAGGTATGACCAGCAAGATAACCAAGATAAACAACTGATCTTGTCCTTTCTAAAATAGTTTTTACGATAAGGATGTTAATTATTTAATTTCTATGTTGGGATCAATTAGTATATCCACTATTGTAAAATGCTGATCAGTGTTTTAGATGGGAAATTCTTTCATGGCATGACTTATGCTCCTTCATTCTTCATCCGCACACCCAGCACGAGGCTATATGTTGAATATAATCTTTTTTAGCATGAAGGTTGTTCTAATATAATACAGTTCTTCTGGTGTGAATGGTGTCATGTATCGCTTCCTCTAGCAGTTCCCAAAAGTGAAGAGAATGGCAAGCTGCCAGTCTGTCAAAGTTTAGCTTATCCAGTTAAAGGTAAAATGCTGAGTCGTTAGTTTGCCTGGATTATGTTGGAAGTTAACATCTGTATTTTATTTATTTATTTTTTTTATTCAGCCACAAAAGCATAAGTGAGGTTGGGTTAGAGTGCAGTCAGCGTTTCAGTTCATCCCAAAGGTGTTTAGTGAAGTTAAGGTTTGGGCTCTGTTCCTGTCATTACACCAACACTGAGTGGAAACTGGCACAGGACTAAAATGAGGCAGATTTTATTACCAGCCTTGGATTCAATTTTGTTTATTTAACAATATTTTTCCCCAATTCACAGTAGTCTCAAGTGATGCACGTAGATAAAACTCCTTCTTGCGAATTGTAAGCTTGATTCATTTTCTCAGCGGAATAATTTCGAATTGCTACCGCGGTGGGCGTAGCCGTGAATAGTTAGTCATAAATGCCATTCAGGTAGTGTCAGTAGAACAAGATGGACAGATTGGTGAGCGTATGGAGAGATGGAGGGATGGTGATCTGTCTCCAGATGGAGGAATATGGCTGGCTGAGAGAGCAGGTGCTGCTCTCTGTATGCCTGCGATTCGTACTCTTCAGACCATGTCCATCTCTGGCAGACCTCACAGCCACACACAGGCAGCTCAGCATGGAGTGTTCAGTCACTGAGCATCAGTCACTGAGCTGCCACAGTGACTGGATGAAGAACACCAGATAACACACAATCCAATCCACAATTCTCTAGGAGCGCAAACATAAAGCTTGTATGAAGAGAATATTCTGATCTCGTCATGCCCAAGTATCCTTTTTCATCATTAATAATTTTAATTAGACAGTTATCTTATCACCTGAGGCAGCAAATTTATCATCCTTCAAAAAGAATGTCAGTAATTATATCTTTAATTGTATCAGATTTATCTCTCTTATCTCTGAACATAATTGTTAAATCTTATGTTTTCTACTGTTCAGCTTTTTATGAATATAGCCACAATAAGAAAAAAAAGACAGGCTTGGTGATTGATCTCGTGCTGTATGTAGACCTGTTTATATTGTTATTGTTTCTATATTATTATGTGGACTGCATTAGCAGTAAGTCACTTCTGTTTTTCTTTTTTTTTTTTTTAATAAAAACCAGTCTGATTTAAGATGAATAGACAAAGTATATGCTTATTACCTCTGCCTAAAATGGATTTTATAGTGCTGTCTGACATTTCTCTCGCTGTACAATCTGAACAGGTCAATGTGAAGTGAAACAAAAAACAACAACCACTTATTGTCATACTTTTGGCTATAAAATTATTAAAGTTATGGCTGTCACCATTTGTCACATTGGTTGCTTATATGAATTTTGTAACTGGAACTTTTTTTTGTTGAATTCCTGTCTTAACGTCGTCTATTGTGTGTATGTAGCCGTTAGTGCTGCTTCACGTGATGCACATAAGATGAACAAGTAAAGTGTTTCCTTCTGTTCTCACTGATGTCAGCGACACCCTGCAGACAGACAGCACTAATCTGTCTCCCTGTCTGATTCATTGTCTCTCAACATCTGCACTGGGTCTGTGCCAGCTTCAGTGGGAAAAAATGTTACAAAGGCACATTCAAGTCAAAATCTTAAAGTTTTGAAAGAATATGAATGTCAATCAGAACAATTATTTAAACGATAAGTATTAAAACAGTGACATGGGTTCTATAGGCATATAGAATTCACTTTCAAGAACACTGTATATACAGACATATTCATTGTTTATATGTGCTCACACCCAAGCTGCTTACGAGGAACTGAATACGTCTTTTTTCACCTGGAGACAGAGATTGGATTGGTGATGTTTGTTGCCTAGGTGACAAGCTGAATGATGGGATGGCAAAACACTCTGGACACAGGCTTTTATTTTCTGATCTCTGTAGAGCAGCAAGTTCTTGTTCATATCTGCCATTGTTCAGCATGTGAACAATGTGTTTGTGTGTGCTGAAACTAAACTAAACTAATGTGTTTGTGTGTGCTGTGTGAGCTGTGTGTGTGCTGTGTGTGTGTGTGTTTGTGTTTGGTTGAAATGTCAGTTCGGTTAACACAAATTTGAATTTATGTAGTGGTACAAATTGAGGCATCTATTATTCACACATTAATGGTCCACTTATGGCTGCCTCTTCCTCTTCACTTTAATAATGTATTTTGGAAATGTCTCTCAACCCTAAATATGACCTTCCCTTGCTCTCTGTTTATATTCTGTAGTCGGAGAAGGAGCTTTTTTTTTTTTTTTCTTTTTCTTTTTTTCTTCTCGACCTTGACCTACCAAAGCAGCCATAAAACCCTGATGCTCTGTCTGATTTGTCAGAGTGCACTCAGCCGTGTAGGTCTTTAGGCCAGGGGAGTCTAATGGACTGCTGGCCAAAGAAGTTTTAGGAGCCCACAATGATCAAGCTGAGCCGAGTGTTGGATTAGAGGGATGGCTTCAGACAGGCAGAGCTGTTTCCTCTAATAAATGTTTTGCGACCCCAACTTTGTACTCCCAGACATCCACAGTACAGCTGTCTGGTATTTAGAGAAGAGGATTGCACTGAGGGTGTGAAATTTCAGGGTCTTCATTGTGAGTGCACTGTGGTAGTGTTACAGTACAGAGTGCATTGTCTTTGTTTCAGTAATCTTGATTGAGATTGTGTATTATATAAACTAATTTAAATGTCTTCTAGTTTTGAATACTAAAATTATAAAATATATTTTACTGTTTTTTTTTTTTTTTTTTAATTCTATTGCAGAGTAAAGGTTGCAGATTTTGTACTAATGCTGAGTGATTAATGGCTGACTTGAAAACCTCTGTGTAAAGATCAGCGTGGTCTCCAGAACCTGATTCTTTATCTTTTTTTCTCTTTTTTTTTTAAGGGTCCGTGTCAGCAACCCTGAATGTTCACCTAATGTTCACCACTTCACCTAAGCTCAGAGTAGGGCTGGGCGATATGGCCGAAAACTGTATCACGATATCAGTGTTTCATATCAGTCGATATCGATAATTATTGGCCCATTTAAAATAAGGACCAGGAGAAAAATATTACATTTAAACATTTTTATTTTAAACTTAACCTTCCTCTGATCATAATCCCCTCAGTTATTAAGACAGAAATGTTAACAACCAGGAAAACTCAAATAATGTAAACATAAGTCTAAAGTCACAATGAACACTTAACAATGATCTCTTAACATTTAAGGTAGAAAATGTAAGAAATGCTTAATAAAGTGTAATAAAATAGTGCAAAGTGTTAAATATAAACATAGAGAAACCTGGGAATTTAGTGCAAGTTTAGTGCTAGGAAGTTCACTAGCTGTTCACCTTCTGGTGAATAAAGTGTTTTAAAATATGTGCAGTGTTTTGTAAACATAAATAAAACTGAGGTAGACTGAGATACATCTGTAATATAAAACACAAACCTGATACACTACAGTAACATTGTTTGAAATATAAAACCTGCAGAAATATGAAAAAGTAACTCAAGTTATTCTTACTCTAATCATACTTGAAGTTGAACTATTCAAGTATATTTTTGTAGACTTATTAGGGCTGTAGTTATCGAATATTTTAGTAATCGAGTATTCTACCAAAAATTTCATCAATTAATGGAGTAATCTGATAAAATGTATTTTTGCTTAATTAAAGAGCGATATTAAATATACAAGAGAAAATAAGACGGGTCTCTTAAAATGAATAACTAATTGGTTTCCTTTTTTAGAAAAATTAACTTTTATTTTTTAAATGCATAGTATGCAATACACACAGCAAAAATAAACATTTAGATATTACCCATTGTTTCTCTGTCTGTACTTGTACTGTGAACAATGACAAAGTTGACTGAGAAGAATTAAGTACATTTAAGTGCCAAACATTCTGGGCTTTAAATGAACGCTTTTCTGAGATGCAAAAACAAAAAAATTTATTATAAAAGTATCAAAACTAAGGCATAAATAAAAAATATAGAACGTCTAATCGAGCACATTTTTTATCGCTATCGATCACGTGTCTATCGCGATACATATGGTTATCGTTTTATCGCCCAGCCCTAGCCCAGAGGTTGTGTTTATTCTTAGGAAATGATTTTCTGAGGAAGAACACTTTAGAGTTGTGTAAGGTACAAACCATTACTAAACTTAAATATTCACTGCCACTGAAACAGGCCAACCCTCATGCTGTAGTTTATATGTAAGTGAATCAAACTGCTATTCCACCTCTAGATCAAGCTTTTTCCCTTCTCATGCTCACAGAAATGCATTGATGGGTCTACCTCCATGGCAGAAACAATGCAAGTAGGAAATTATTCATTGCTGGTCAGACCAATGCTAGCAACGTTAATTCAGAAAGCATTCTCACAGCCATGCGTAAACTTGACATTTTATTTACACACACTGTTCTGATTAGCAGTCTAACTGATCTCACTGAAAACAATATTTAAAGACAATTGGACGAAGAAATGAGTTTATTCTCTGTGTAAAGTTCCAATTCGATGCATCTCATCCCTTCAGAGTCCAAAGCACTATTCAAAAGTGGTAACATGAAGCACCATTATGAAGAAAACCCACTTATAACTATAAACTAATCTCTAATGCTTAAGTATTAAAATGTCACTGATGCAAGTGCAAACAGGAATGTAAAAACAAAAGGCCTTTTCACTTGAGTGAGTTTGCTGAGTAGGAACGAGAATACAATCACAAATGGAAGGATTGTTATTACATTTTTATTATAACAGAACTGGAATTGTTTTACTGGACACGGAAAATGAAATGTCAGTGCTTTGCATTTGTATTATAAAGTTGGCCACCATACTTTGCATGAATATATCTTGTCTCAATGCATTAGAAATGAAGTGAATTTAAATTATCAGTATGGACATTCAAGTGCAAATGTTCTGTTTTAGTTTGCATTATTTATTTGTTTATTTTAAATCACCAGCTTGAAGATGTTCCACATGAAAAAAGACATGTCTGGAAACATAGATTTTGCCTAGTGATAACAATCTGCATGGATCTAAATTACAAACAGAAAACGCTTTTAGCTTTGGTCATCTTTTACAGTAGAGGGGGAACAAACATGATGGCGGGAAGTGAGTGGACGTCAGGGACTTGAGAGCAACTGTTCTTCTAGCTGGTTCTCTAGAGAGGCCAAGGTTCAAAGTTAACTTTAATTGTACTTAGAGCACTGCGTCAAGTCGTTATATCCAAGTGGTGCGAGTTGCCCAAGGCAGAGTTGCCTGCAGGCTCTCTAGCACTGCTTTCACCATAGGGAAACAGTGGCTTTGCCAATATAACTGTATGATTCCACAAATTGGGTTAGTTATACTACACTGGTCTCTGTGATGCAAGTGTCTCAGCAGGCAATATAGGTTTTTTCATCTGCGCAAACTTAACATCAATTCATTTAACTTTTGTAAGCAGTAGAAGGCAGGAGATGCATATTAAGGGTTACTGGCTAAAGTCCATGTACTTATTGTAGCTGAGATGCAAGTGTCCTGTCTGTGTGAATGTGTTTATTGCTCTTTGTTCCTGTGACATAAACGGTGTGAAACCGTTTATATTTATGGAGAACAACATCTAAAAAAGTTTTTTTTTTTTTTTTTTTTTATTTGCACATACAAAATCTCATATGATAAGATCTTGTTTAAATTAAGTCATCCCTGTGCTTAAATTGAGATGTATGCTCTTTCTGCATCTGCATTTAGGTTTAAAAAAGCATGTGCATCTTTCAGCACTTCAGACTTGAACACACAAACTCTGATTGCAAAGGTAACAAATATGGAGAGTTTTAAGCTGTTCACCAGAGTAAACATTGAGAATATAAACAATTATTTATTGGTCTTTTCCAACAGTGAGTTGCCTTTTTTAAAGCTTTCCTTCCCTAACTTTGCTGTCGACCTTTGCCGTTTTTTTTTTTTGTTTGTTTGTTTTTTTAATGCACCGAGTTCATAAAACAAAAACAACAACAAAAAAGTACATTTTTGGCAAAAAAGTTTTTGGTGATCTTGGTTTTGGCCAGTGTGTCTTTCAGTTACCACGAGCATGGGTCAAGGAAGGGTAACACACATTTAAAATGTCAACTGGATGATCTGGTTTTAGTATGACGGGAAAAAAAATACTTTTGGGTTGAGTATGTTTGGCTAGTCCAATATACTCTTTAAAATATTTATTGTTCTATATCCTATCTCTCCTCTCACCCACAGACTACCAGGACGTGTTGGGTACTCAAGAACTTTAGATGACAGAAGTAATGCATCTTTTACTGAAATCCTTTCAGAAATGAAGCTGTAATCATAAACTACAGTACCTATTTGTGAGCCGTTCCAGTGGTCTTTTGGGCTGGGACTGTCGTGTAAGGCACTATGAATGGGTACTTAGCATTTACAAAGACTGTCCGATGACAGGCTGTCATTTCAGTGTCAGAGACAGAAATTCCGGGGGCCGTCATTTTAGGTTAAAGCCATATCACTAGCAGGATAAAATGTGCAGTGACCTGGAAACATTGGCAAACCCTAACAAAATATGGTGCAATGCAGAGCTGTTATGAGGCCCTCACTAGGCCAACACACCGTTACTTGTGTGTGGTAGCCTAGTGGTTAAGGTGTTGGGCTACCAATCGGAAGGTTTTAAGTTCGATCCCAGGTCCACCAAGCTGCCACTGCTGCGCCCCTGAGCAAGGTCCTTAACCCTCAATTTCTAAGTTGTATAAAAATGAGATAAAAGTGTAAATCGCTCTGGATAAGGGCGTCTGCTAAATGCTGTAAATGTAATGAAATGTACTAGTTTACACACAATGTGATAAGTGAAAGCAAAGATGCTAGTCAGAGTAACAGGAACATGCTTTCCATAGGCTCCAAACTAGGAAAATCCGGGACTCGGCTACTCGAGCTACCAAAAATGACCAAAAAAAAAGCATAATCTTAGACTCTTCTCCTCTTTCTGTATTAATGTTCAGAAATAAGAACCAAAATAAAGACGATTTGGTTTGGCATTCTTGACATTTCTGGGAATTATTCACCATTGCTGGCTGTCATGGCATTGGTGTATTATGGCTGATAACAGTCAAGCATTCTTTCAGAGTGTGCTGGAGAAATTCCAGTTTCTGAGCAATGCAGTGACTGCAGCTTGCTACTCCGTGTACAATTCATGCATTTCATGAGAAATGTTCCAGTGATTTTGCACATCACTGTTAAGTTTGTACTGTTTGTTCCAGTAGAGCTTGTGCTGCAATTCAGACTGCTGAGTAGTGCTTTGATGGGAAATCTATCTCCAATCCTTTCTAAGCTATAAACTTTAAACAGGTGTGCCAGACAATTATATGCCCTCTATCTGCTTGCATGGAAAGTGATCACCATCTTGCATACATTGCTATGAAGGAATAACTTATGGTACCTGAATAAGTATGTCTCCTTCTCCTCTTTACTGCAGATTGTAGCCATGTTTCAGCGATACTTCAAGGATCACACTGACATTATGTTGCTTGGTTTGATTTAGGCTGTAATTGATGATAAAACTCTTCATAGTGCAAGATGTCTATCAGTCTGTGGTTAAAGCATTGATTCACCATGTGGTTATAACTGCCTCGTTCATCCCATTGTTCTGTTTAGATCTCATTTGTTGCAGGGAGATTGATTTTCAGTAGTTTAAAACTTGTTTTTTAAAAAATTGAATGAAAAACAAAAGCCAGCTTTAATCACTTACTGTGTATTTGTCTTTAATCAGAGATTAAATGATACTGAAAGCTTGAGTGTCAGCCCATACTAATCTGATATCTTTGGTCTTTAAAATTGCTAACATTTCATAGTAAATTATAAAATTGATATTAACAAATTCTCTTATGTATCTCTTACATGTAAATATTTCCAGTTCCTTTTTTTTTTTGATTAAAGGTTCAAAAATGGTTTCCTGTATCTGATCTGTATCTGACGAATACCATTCGTGTGCCATCTTTATCTTTAATATTAGATATAATATGGCATGTGTGGAAGCAGATGGCCCTGGAAACGCAGAACATTTCCCCTTCCTTTAATTCTTCTATTTCCCCCAGTCCATATCAAAGGGCGAGGTCTCTGCTCTATCCCCCGGTTAAAGTGCACCCTCCTGCTGCCATGTGTCTGAGTGCCAGCCTGGCACCTCCACAACCTGGAGTCAGTGTTGCAGGAGATGAAGCCTGTGCCAACTCCCCAGACAGCTCTTAATAAAGCACATAGGCATGGACCCTCTGGCTTTTTTGGCAAATGCTGCTTCGCATTTGGATAGAATAATAATGATTGGTACTCAAATTTGGGTTTAACCCCTTTTCTTGTTTGAAATTGTTACAGTAAAAGACTCTGTGTGTTTTTTTTTTTTTTTTTTTTTTTTGGCCACAGAGCAGTGCTGACTGCTTAATAGTCCTTCCATTACAAACAATTAAAATACAAACAGAGCAGTAAGAAAGAGGAGGAGGCGGAGGAGGAGGAGGGGTAGACTGAAGCTCTTAGTAAGGCAGAGTTTTGTGTTATCTTCGATCTGCAGCAGAGCTAACCTTGAGCGGGAGTATAAACAGTAGCAGGGCATTACTAAACTAGTACAGCCTGCCCCAAAACAATAAAAACACCCCCCCTTCTTCCCTTGTTCATAGCCATATCAGCTTTGCTACCTTCCCAAGGTTAGGAAGAGCATCATGCCCCCTAGAGCTGGGCAAGAGAAATGATACAAATATAAAAATTTCTGAAGGCAGATTGTATTTAACTTCACGAACTTTAAACAGAATAGAGTACCCTGGCTTATAAGAAACAGCACAATGTGTCTTTAAATTATCGTGTTCTGTGCCGTATCCCTCTCCAGGGGACATTGTCTTTCACATGCATCTAGTTATTTGGAACCTGTTTTCTTGGAGTGACAGCAAAAGCTGTGTGATGATTTTTTTTTTTTTTTTATAACTTTTTTTTTTTGATTGGAGAGCAACACATGTGTGAAAGCTGCCTTGTTCTTCAGCACTCAACTCCAGAGCTCCTTGATGGCTTTTCACCCAAATTGCAGGAAACTGTTGCGTCTAATAACCTCCCTCTCTGCTTCCACAACAAAGACACAGCCTAGAGCTCACCAACTAACATGTACACGTCACCATCGGGGGAGAAAAACAAATTACCAGTCTTTCTCTGTTTTGGAGAAAACCATAAACATGGCTCTCTATACTATAGAAAATATCAACTGTAAATTCTAAATTAAATGTTTTATGCATGAATAAATAACATGCAGAGAATTAACATTTAGCAAGTGGAACACACAAAATGTTTTGTTTGGTTAGCAGATCATGTATCACACCCTGTTGTACTGGTTAGTGGAAAGAAAATGAAACATGTGATAATTGTGTCTCTGTTTTTGTCTCCTGATTTCCAGCCTAGAGGTGTGTTTACGTATCATGAGGATCACCATTACATAATGATGACTTATTATACGGCCTGACGGTCAGACAAACTTTTTTTTTTTTTTTTTTTTGAAATTGAAACCACATACATACATGATTTGCTGTGATATTACCTTCGTGTGAACAGCATTCTAGCGGGAAGAAGTTGTCAACCTCCTTTTTGTGAACAGTTCAGTCGCCTCTGTGAATTTCTCCTTGTGTACATTAAAGCTCAGTCTGTATAATGAGCAGCCCTGTGGAGTAAGGCAAGCCCTTCAGTGTGTCTGTGTGTCTGTGTGTGTCGGTGGCGGTTTAAAGGGGGTGATAACGGTGATGCAGATGCAGTACCCTGGTAAGGAGGAGCTGGTGCAGCCATTTCAGACTTCACTCCTGTGGAGATGCAGACAAAGCCCTCCCCTGGGTCCATGAATCTCTCTCTCTGTCTCTCTGTCTCTCTGTCTCTCTGTCTCTCTCTCTCTCTCTCTCTCTCTCTCTCTCTCTCTCTCTCTCTCTCTGTCTCTCTCTGTCTCTCGCTCGTGTTTGTGTGTGTGCGTCTGTGTGTTTCCCCTGCTCCATCTGGTTTCTCAGCATCTATAAAGTAGCGTTCTTCATAACGTGTGAGGAGTACAGGACGGACGCTTAAGCAGCCCCGCCTCCCTGCTCACTGTCTGAATGCTCCCGATATAATGGCACAGCTCTATGACTTCACCCAGGCTGATAAACGACTGCCACTACAATTTTTTCCCCTCGCTAACTCTGGCTTGGCTATTTGCATGATAGGGATAAAGAAAGGGTGGCATGGGAGGGGAGTAGCCTAGGAAAAAAAAGGCCAGAGAAAGTGTGTGGATAAATTTGCTTGGTACAGGTGGGGTGAGTGTAGGCCAGCTGCAGCAGATATTGTTATCAGGATGCAGACAGCTTCACATGGCTGTGTATGGAAATAAGGACAACCAGATTCACAGTGCCTTTATCACCAGGCATATATTTTGGTCAGAATTAAACACTGCCTGAAAGCCCCTTTTATTTCTCAGCAAACAATGAGGAGCATGTATGCTAATGTAGGCTTTTGCCCTAATCAAAGTTATAAGGTTTGAATTTTGAGAAACACGATCATTGCTGAAGCACAAATCTATACATCATCTGGCTTGTAAACACTGCGTTAGGGAAATCGGCACGTTTTCATACAGCTGTCCCTGCTCGTTTTGAATTGTTAGCATTTGTTGAAAGCGGCTTATTATTTTTTTTCTTGCTTATGGGGCTCAGCAGGTGCAGAGCAGGACACCGGTGCTCTCTTGTTTGGCTTCCATTGTAGGTGTTCAGACCACCAACAGACGTTTGCTTCTACATGCGATTAAGATTTTATACTGTTGTGCTAGATTTGGCCTTTAATGCTTTCCTGCTTTAGCCTGATTGACCTTATTATAAAGAAGTGCTTCTAGTCGGCCTACAGGAAAACTGAGTCCAGTCAAATGATCTGTGGCTCTTTCTTCTTCTCTGCAGCTGCTCAGAGTGAGGAGAGGGAGTGTGCATTTACTGACCAGCACCAGCAGTTTGATGAGCAGAGTGTCGCTGGTGATTGGCTTGTGTCACGGGAGAACAACACCATCTTGTGCAGCAAGAGCAGCCGCTGCTACGGTCTCTGGGAGAAAACCCATGACGGTGACATTCACCTGGTCAAACAAGGTCAATACACATGTTTTGTTTTTACTCGTAACTGACACTTATAGTAGCATATATGTGATCTATGTGTGCTTTTCTGCTCAGACTTACTAACAGTCATCAACATTTGATCACAGGCTGCTGGACTTACATTGGCGACCAGCAGGATTGCCATGACGACCGTTGCGTGGTGACAAACACGCCATCACAGATCCAGAATGGCACGTATCGTTTCTGCTGCTGCAGCACAAACATGTGCAATGTGAACTTCACTGAAAACTGGGTGCCCAGTCCCACTAGTGCCACTATACGTAAGTTTCTTTTTCCGCACAATTTCACACTTCTTTACTGCACACAAGGCATCACCAAAGTCACCATCTGATTTGAACGATCAGTTAATTTAATCAGCCATGAAGTGATAACATGTTTATTAGCATTATTAGCATATTAGCATATGAACATTATTGTAGAGAGTAACAATATTTAAACTATTATTTTAATCATACAAACATGCAATATTTACATGCATAAGCAAAGTCAGTCTGCTGTCTTGTAAGAATTGCAACATCAAGAGTAAGATTTGTATTTATAAATAAAAATGTTTAGGGTGTCATTCTGAGTGTGTTCATATGTTTTTGGGCATTAAGAAAACATAAATGTGATATAGTAGGATAGATTTGAGTGTGGATTTATGTTTCTGTATGAAAATAAAACCAACCCTGGTCAAGGATGAAACTATTGCTCTCAACATTTGGCAGGAAGATATAACACCATGAATTCAGGCTCATAGCCAGGTAAAAAGATTAGGGAGGAAAGATTGACTGGTTTCACTCTGGAAAGCCTCTCATGAATAAAAACATGCTGTACAAACAGCCTTCTGGTGTGTAATTCATCAAGTATACATTTTTCAATCAAATTACGTGGTTGAGAGGTTGATTTTCTGGTCTAAGCTCTTTCCACATGCACAGAAGCCAGAAATCAGAAATCTTTTTTTTTTCTTCTTTTCTCTCTCTCTCTCTCTCTCTCTCTCCCCCCCTCCCCCCCTCCAATCCGTTTTCTAGATAAAAGAAATCTGGATGTACTACTAATTGCACACTTGTCAATAAGAAGCTCTCAAATCAGTGTTGACATTTTGTTCTTGGCTTTGTCACTGTTGCACTTTTGTCTATATAAAGCCATGAGTTCTGGTCTCTGAAATCCCAGCAGATATAAATGAATTCTGAACAATAGTTTTGACCCAAATTTTATTTTTCTGCCAATAGCACAGTTTAGGAAAATAAAAATATATATTTATAAATTATGGAAAAAAAGATATAAAATATCACTTTAAATAATGAAAGTACATTAATTATATGTTTAATTAAATGCAGTATATAACAATTATTTTTAAATATTTAGCATTTTTCTCTGGAAAACGATTGAAAACTTTCAAATATTTTTAATTTGCTGTACACTGAAAACATTTGTTTTAATTGTAAAAATGAATATAAGCCAAGTTTCAGCTTTTATTTCCCGATCTAGACAATTTAAACAACTTAGAGCATGACACCTTTTTTTGGATCCACCCATTTTTTTTGAGTGATGAGAAATATCGGAGCATGTTGCTGATGGATGTTTCTCGTTGTCCTTTTTGATTGATCGTATAAACAGTTAACATCTCTGAACGTCTTCTTCCCCACTTGTAAAGACTGCATTTGTTGTTAAAAAGGATAGAATGTTGACGAGAAAAGTGGAGAAAATTATTTGAACCACTGCCAATGTATAAAGTCCTGAAAATTTCAGAAATACGCTCTTTCATTCAAATATGTCACATTGAGGAGGGGAAGTGCATTTGAATTTCTTTATGTTGTTAAGTTGGCTAATGGATGGATAGAAAGCCACCCTGTAGCTTATACCTTGTACTCTGAGCTACTGTATCTACTCTGTGTGGCTGAGAGACTTCTCCATAGAAACAGCACTGGTATGTTCTGCAGCCACACCACGCAGCATCTTGCTCAGTCTGTGCTCACCTATTCAGCTCAGTCTTTCTTCCCAGCCCTGAACTTTGTGGCGCCTCGCCTCGGGACAAAACCCCATGCTTGTCTTCTCTCTGAGCACTCTCTAGTATCTCCATAAGTGCTGTCATATTTCTTTTTTTTGCTCTTGCTCTCTTTCTGTTGCTCCTTTTCCCTCTTCGTCATTCCTTCTCCATGTGCCATGCTTTCTCTCTTCTCTTTCTTCTCTCTCCGTCTTGCACACATTTTTTTCCCCCCCTTTTTGTCTTGTGCCTTTCAGAGCAGCTCTATAGAAGCAGTGGGCTTGTTGAAAGGATAGGACTGAATCACAGAACAAACATGGCAGAACAATGAGGTGAAAAATGGATGGAATAAAAAATCAATGGCTGTCCGGTTCTGCAGATGTGAATAATTTCACTTGGAGTCAGCTTTGACATGGCCAATAGTTGTGAACTCTTTTGATTCCTCTCTCCTTTGTTATACCCACTTAAACCACTTGCAACCACCAAGCTTTTTATTTTGCTTTTAACCTGTTGAATAACGAGTGGCATAATGAAAATAGTTTACCGAAGTGAATCAAGCGAACTTTGCTAATGAAACTATATTAATCATTTAAGCATTGACTCCCTGAATAGCGTGTGTGTGTGTGTGTGTGTGTGTGTGTGTGTGTACCACAGGCTTGAGGTTGCCTCCATTTTGGCCTTTAGCCAACTTTTGGGGCCTAGAGAAGGTGAGCCGTAGAGGATAACAGATTAATCAGGCGAAACAATTGACATTTTTGTGTCAAGTGGCGGATGATAGAACAAACCCTGACGATATTCATACTCAATACACAAAAACGGCTACAAGATGAAATGTGTTAAAATATCTTGCTTTCTGATAGTAAAAACAGCAATTATAGGCTGCTTGCAGAAGAACATTCCGTAGTTTGTGTTGTCAACTCGGATTAATTTCATGTACAACAGCAGCAGCTTTAGGCTTCTTACCAAACTGCATGCATGCACTCAGCTATTTAGTGTAGCAGAATGAGCTCTGGGGTACAACCCAAGTGCTCACAGCTCTGTGAATATGAGTAAATGCTGCCATTTCCTTACGTGAATAAAGGTTTTATTTTGTAATCTCATAGCACATTGCATCACATGTGCACCAGTGATGACTTCATCTACAACTGAGCCATATATAGATGTCTGTACTATACTATAGTATACAGTGCAGGGAGCAAAACCTTTACTCTCTCACATCTGGTTGTTTATGATACATGTTTTATTACCCACATTTTTAAAGACCTAATCTGTGTTTTTTTTTTTTTTTTTTTTTTTTTTTTGTTTTGTTTTCCAGCCTGTCAAAAATATTAAGCAAGCAGTAGCTAAAACTAGAGCTATAAAAAGTTTCACACTGAGGTCAAGCAGTCCCTGAATGACTCACTCTCCTCCAATAACGGTCTGAAATAAAAATAAATAAATAGAAATACAGAGAAACTGAAGAACACCTCTTGTTAGCCACTAGCCAGCGATCATGTGTTTTCTAGATAAACAACTTTGCAAAAATAACTGAGTAATGAGTAATGTGACTTTTATCTGACAATCATTTTAACAACCAAACAGAGAACAAATAAATGTTCATCAAGAAAAAAACAGCTAAAACATTCAGTTTTAAGTGTATTCGGGCCACCGGTTCACACGATGGAGTGTTGAATGGGAGTGAATGTTACAGCACTGTCAGGGTAGCTCAGAATAATCATATTAAAGAGTCTTTGTTCACTCCAGTAAGTCTTGTGCACTTTTTTAAGCAAATATATTCATTTGTCAGATAGACTTTTATCCTTTGCTTTAAATATGTAACTATTTGATTTAAAAGAATGAACAAGCTAAATCACTTCGAAGATGGAAACCTAGTTTTTAAACCTGTTTATTCATCGCTAGTCTAGTCGAGCTGTACATTTATACTAAGCCTGAGCTCAGCTCTTTGACTCCTTTGTTTTTCTGCTGCAGTTTGCGGGAGATCTGTTGCGCCAATGTGCTCTAGGAATGTCTCCTGTGAAGAGCCTGGGCAAAACAGAGCTGCAGGCATGTTTCTAAAGATCATTGTTGAGAGGAGGTGATAAGTGTCGTTGAAAAGGGTGAAGATGCACGTAGGATTCGGAGGAATACTTGAAATATCGGTGGCTGAATAATGAATACACCATCCTAAAGTTTTTCACTAATGTATCCGATCACAACACATAAAATTTAACTACTTCGGAATACAATTGGATAACATGGTGAAAGGAGGCAGCTGGTAGTTTAACTATAGACCCTGTTCCTCTATTATTGCTCGATGGTTTTCTTTTATGCTCTTGCTGGTGAATGTGTTATTTACTCTGTACATATACTAGTCAGCAATCAAAATTCCAACGGACTGAAAGGAGAAAGCTGTTTAATCGGGTCGTTAGGAACGATTTAGCCTGATTCATATCAGGGAGCAGAATTAAACTTGCATAAAAAATAAAAATTCCAATACACAGACGACAGTAAAATGCTTGTACTGTATTACATAACGTAAAATTCTGAAGTAAGAAATGTATCGAGTGCAGTGTGTTAAGTTCATTTCAGCAGTTTGTCAATCCTTCACAAGTTAGCTTAAAAAGATAACTTGACAATTATAGAAAGAATGTTGCATCTACAAAACTTTGTGGATTAAATGGATATAGATTGAGACACACGACAATACTCTGAATCAACAGTTTGAGATGTATCCAGATACAGGATTCGCAGACTTTATATTGACCTAAGTAAAACATCAAATTTTAATATATGGGC
This sequence comes from Tachysurus vachellii, assembly GCF_030014155.1. Lineage (NCBI taxonomy): Eukaryota > Metazoa > Chordata > Actinopteri > Siluriformes > Bagridae > Tachysurus > Tachysurus vachellii. The sequence continues at coordinate 18,339,020 of NC_083467.1, forward strand.
AAGATGTTGAACCGTTAAAATGTTTCTACATTTTGTTGTAAGAAAACTAGATCAGGATTTATAAAATAAGGTGTAATTTTCGTACTTATTTTAATCTTTTTCATTGCCATAAATTAATTTCATGGCACCGTTGATGTGTATAGACTGTCAGTAGCATGTGCTGTGGCTTATTTGTGTGTAATCTTTTACAAGTTTACATGGTTACCTCTGCTGCTGCTTCTGCCTAGTGTGTAAGAGGTAGCGCTTATGATGAATATTAAACAGTAACATCATGATACAAGATATGAGTTGCAAATTCGTCTTGCCAGAATTATGTATAGCGATTTTCTGTCTCGTGATGTTTATATTCTGAAGGTCAGTGAGCAAGCAGTCCAGCAGCAACTCAATAACTCAATAATATAATTTACATGTCCTTTGTATTAAGCAGTTTTTGTCATTTATGAATTACATAAATCCGCTTGGAAACAGGCTTTTTTTGTTGTAAAAACTTCACCTTATATAAACTTGTGTGTCTTTCTGAATCATTGATGTGTGTATGAGAGTGTGCATGTGTGCTAGCTGTCAGTGCAATAATGACTAGAATACTGATTGCTCATGTTGGGGCAGAGGTAGCTTAGAGAGGAGATCTTTACCTGCCCTCAACCCCTCTACTCACAGCTATCCTCTCATGCCAAGCACCTCAAGCCCAAGTTTGTACCAAAAGTTTGAGAAGTTTTTTTTTTTGGATTTCCAGCCAGTTTTTGAACCACAATGCAGCAGTTAGCACACATTGCTGGATGCCAAACTAAAGATTAAGAAACACAAATGAAATTAAATTAATTAAAAAAAAAAAAAAACATTGGTTAAAACAATAGAGATATTTACCCTTTGTCTTTTATTTTTAACAATCCTGCAAAGAAATGGTGTCTAAAATGGACCATTCAGTCTGTGGTTCAGAAAGGAATTCGTCTGCATGAATTTATGCCCATTACAGATTGTGTGATTGAGCATTAAGTAAAAATGCCTTTGAAATTGGGCCTGGCTATTGTAGTGTGCTTTTCTGCTTATCAGTCCAGAGCCAGATGTGGAGTCTAATGGCATTGCCCTTTGTGAAGGTTAGATGGTGGCTGAGATTTGGCTTATCTCCGAGTGTCCCACAGTCTCTAACTTGTCTCTTTTTATGTTCCTTCCGTGTTTGTATTCCGTGAACAGTCTCCCGGTGAGGTGTAAGCCTGCAGTGCTGCTTCTGATGATTAATGACCAAACTCCATGAAGATATCACCCTGCAGCCAGCAGAGCCAGGGAGAGCATGTCCATTTGTTTAGCTGCTCCCATGTTAGTTAGTAATGTGCTTAATGCCATGCCCACCCAACACTAGAAATAAAACTTAAACTATCACTTGCATGCAGCAAAAATATAAATAAATAAAACTATTGGCTATTTGTTGGAGAATGTCTGTTGTGTGATGCACGAAGAGCATGCGTTGTATCTTCAGGTTTGCTATAAGGTGTGAGCATGAAGGCCACAAGAAGCTGATTGATCAAGCATGGATTGACCTTGGCAGATAATTTAATTGCAGGCGAGTAGCTGAAAATATGAGCTCCCTCCAGACACCGTCTTCACCATCCTGTTTTCCCTCAGCCTCAAGTCTTCCTCATGTCTCCTCTCTGATGGAGCCAGAAATATACACTTACAAAGTCGACCACTCTCACGAAGACCTTTCCGTCAGATTTATGATCCTCCTTTCCCCCTCTTTCCTTCCATCAATTTTCCAATTATAAAGCTTAGAACGGGATAGATGTCCCATCCTTTCTGAAACGTAAAGCATATGTATACGTATGACATGTATGAGGAAGTAGTTTGGGGTTATGACACACACATCCCTGTCAGCCTGTTTAGATGTGTGGGCGGCCTTCAGGCAGCAGAATGTCTGCCTTTTTTATGCGATGAATTGTAGGCTGCCTGACTGTCTTGCAGGACTCCTGTGCTGCTTTATTTGTACTTTTATAATGTGCAAGTCATTTTAATGAGAAAAGTAGACATGGCTATAAAGCATAGGGCTGAGTATTTCAGTCAAAGCCTTTGTGTTTATTATGTTCGTACAGCGATTTTAACAATAGAAATAGTCTACTGATTTGGTTGCTTGATGAGCAAGCCAGAGGTGCCAATAAATTTATATGCGTTGGAAAAAGAGTAGCATTTTTTGGAAGTTCAGTTAAGCCACTTTCTACTTTGTTAAATTATTGTGCATACTCTTATGTTGTATTATAAGCTGAAGATTCGTACCTCTCACACTCGTGCACTCTGTTTAGCTTGAGATCTAGCATAAAACACAGCAGCCTCCAAAATGGATGGTGTATTTGCTGTTGTCCTCAGCAGAGTCAGTCTAGCTGTGACTCTGATTCATGAATATGTCAGCACACTCTCTGCTGGGGTCAAACCGGTCAAGTGGCTCAGGGTCACATGGGTCATGGTCACAGACACTCATCCTGCAGTGTGAAATCTGAACTCGCACATCCAGCTTGTCTGCCTGGCTGTAGATGTCTAGACACTCAGCAGAGGCAGGCCTTTGATTCAGAAGGACTTTTCTTATTGTGTTGAGTGCTGAACAGGTTGAGGGTAAATGGAGCATTCAGTTCCCTTGTAGGTTGATTTTACTTGCCTTTGTTATTCTTTTAGTATTCTCACCTTAATCTGGATTCAGAGCGATGACATTTAAATGCAGAACGCTTTGCCTCGGTTTTTGTTCCACTCCATTTCAATCCACTGTATGCTTTCTTTTACTTATCTCTAGTCAATCACTTTACATCTCAGCTTTCACATTCTCAACCCAAACCTTAACTCTCCCTTACTAACCTGCTGTCCTTTTTTTTTTTTTTTTATGTTTGTCTATGTTGTTTCTTGAGCCCAAATCTGTTCAGGTTAATGTTATCTGACTCTGTTATAAGAATTCAAATATACATTTGTCATATCTCCAACATCTCATCGCGATGGAGGTCACAGAGGGCACAGACAGGCGAACTGAAATGGCAAGATAATCAAGATGAAGATAAAAAAAAATGCAATGAGTTTGTGATGAGTGTTTGTGATGAGTACTGGAACAGTGGCCTCCTGAGAGTGCATGAACATGGCGGGTTATCTTTTGAGGAAACGCTTCTTTGCCAGAATTGCTGCAGGGCTCCTAAGCGGAAGTTCTTCGATATGAGACGTCTGACTCTGTGTTTAAATATCTACAGTGACAGACATAATCACCGTAAAAGGGAAAGACTGCGTGTCAATAAACTAGAGAGGAAAGATTTGGTGTCATCACTTTCTCTGAAACTGCTGATAGCCCTGCTGAATCTAATTCATTACAACTGTAACGCATGCGAGGGGCTTTGACCGTGGTGCAACAATCAGAAACTTTTTTGTTAATACTCATTTTATAGTGATGCATGCGTGGAGGTAGTACTGCTGTTTAACTCTCAAGGTGCTTTTCATGTACTGGATAATTTAGGATTTTGTGCTACTTGTACATTTTCATGATTCTGCACTGTGGAAATGTAGTTTATTCCACGGTTGCAGTAGATATTAAATTATTAATATGCTTGTAATAGCCCTGTCTGAGTTGTAAGGCAAACAAGCACATTGTTGCCTCAGAGCAACTGGGCCCATTATGTTTGTTTGCCAAACAAGACAACTGAAAGAAATCTCTACAGAACGTTGATTGTTCGGTTGGAGGTTTGTGAATGACATTACTGGCTGACTGGGTTTGACTGTAATTTGATGTGGTCTATGTGGCTGTTCTAGAATTTCATTTTAAGCATTGTTAAAAAGCACATTTACTGCTACAGAGAATCCTGAGGAATGTTGCAGTAAAGATCACAGCACATCGCTGGTTTATTTGCATTATTACACCAACTATTGACGAGACAGACAACGACGTGTTCAGCTAACATCTGTTCTGTCTCCCAATTGTAAGAGGTTATTTTGGTTACAGACCAAAGCTAGGCGATTCATTTGTTAGATTTTGGAGGAAAGATTCCTCCAACAAAAGGGTCAATGCTAGTAATCAACAGCGATGTGATTACACTAGTCAAATGACATTCTGGCTATTAAACAACTGGCTTCAAAACAACACTAGATTAAAATTAGACTCAAGGTGTACATTGTATGTTGGATTTATTGTACTGAAAGCAGGATCTTGTTCCTATTTTCTCTCGCTGTCTCACAAGCAATTACACATATCTTAAGGGAATTATTTGTAACATGACTTGTGTCAAATTAATGTCACTTTTCTGGGTCGAACACTGTCATGTTGTTTGCGTTGTGTATGCCTCCCTTGCTACAGCTTCAGCCATTTAGATGACTGTGCTGCTATCCTGGCTGCCTGGGCAAGAGAATGAAATTACTGGAGTTGCTTACCATTTCACCTATGCTTTTAAGAGAGGGCAGAAGAGGCAGTTTATGTTTAATAACTTGAAGGATAAATTGGTTATATGAAATTAGAACATCTGCATCAAGAATAAGGCCCTGTCTTGCATATTAAATGTGAAACAGAGAGAATTGCATATGGGCAATACGATGAAAGGACAGAGAGAAAGTTCCAGACATATTTTTGTAACTTAAGCCATATTAGATACCCTTTTAGACCGATGCGAGTCTCAACCTTTCCCATTGCGTTTCACCCAACAGACTTAACTGCAGATATGATTCTTTTGAAATTCTGTAATGTATTTACATTATGTAAGCAGTGTTAACCTAAATTGTGGGGCGTTGTAGCCCAGTGGTTGTGGTAGCCCAGAGGGATGTGGTAGCCCAGTGGTTAAGGTGTTGAGATACCAATTGGAAGGTTGTGAGTTTGAATCCAGGTCCACCAAGCTGCCACTGCTGGGCCCCTGAGCAAGGCAAGCAAATTGCTCAGTTGTATTAAAAAAAAAAAGAGAGAGAAAATGTAAGCCGCTCTGGATAAGGGCGTCTGCTAAATAATGCAAATGTAAATATTATTAACTTCTAGAATCAGATAATGAAGTCCAGTTGGCATAATTTACAGCTGTGTGGTTATCGTTCACATCTGCAGTAGTCTGTATATAAGCAGGATGTAGAGACTGCTAGCTGATATGGTGAATGTTAATTAACAGAGATAGAAAGTCATGCAATGTTGGTTGAAACTAAATGTGCCCATAGATATGACTGTTATTATATTATTGTTACCAACATGGATGGGGTGAAGACACAGTACACCTACAGATAAACATGTTGACGTCTTTCACATTTAATTATGTTGTTTATAAAGTATAAACGATAACATGTTTCATGTATTTATAGTGATGTAGCACACAACAATACATTGCATATTTCTGTTGACAAACTCCTTTATACAAGGGTATAAGGTGCTTTTTCTGAGGCAGTTTGTAAAAGCAGGGTTTCAATAAAACCCAAAGAATCGTTTTAATGAAGGAAAGGAGTGTGATTGACAGTACTGCAGCTGGGTGTGGGTTGCTATGCAGTTTGGGAGTGGGAGTACGATCTATAAGTAGGGTTGGTAGCCCAGGGAAACTGCTACTGCTGTCATCCCTCTGTTGCCACAGACAGGAGAGCGGAGGAAGCCACATTAGGCAAGGCAAGGGAAAGGACGTAACATAATAATGCCATATTGATACAGGCTCGTTGTGAAACTGTTATAACCACCAATCTGCCTGTTCTCTGTGCACAGGGTCGATATTAGAGTATGATCGATATTTGGTCTTGTCTGGATAGGGTGCATTCATTATGAAGAGTGAACATAATTTTGTGTCTACAGAAACCTGATGTAAACAGTAGATCAGGAATAAGGAGAAGAAAATAACAGATACTTAAATTGAACTAACAACAACTACAGGAGCTTTAGCTTTGTCTGTTTTTCGCTTTTTTTTGGGAGGAGAAAATATCAGCTGATAAAACTCTCACACCACATATTATAGTTAAAATAAGTACATTTAAAGTGGTTGCTATTTTGATGAACGATGTGGTATGGTATAAATTAAAAAAATTATTTTTAAAATGCATTTTTCTTTCTTATTTTTTCTTTTAATTTATTTATTTATAAACCAATGGTGGTCATCTGACTTGATACAGCTCATGACCCCGTCTGTCATGGCTGCATTTTACAAATCGTTGGTCTGCTCTATTTCTAGCTCTAGCCTCACAGTCCGGGTTTTTATTTATGGGACAAAAATCACTTGGCAATGACAACAAAAAATGGATCACTGATTTGTTATTGTACCCTGCCTGCCACATGGCATTGAGTGTTGTTGAGGGGTAATTAAGACTAGAGGGTAACATGACAAGTGTTTATTAGAATCATTCGGGCATTCTGCCATTGAACATCAGTCACCGGCTCTGTCATGTTAGCCCACTCTGCATCAGATCACTTCACACTTCTGTCATTAGACCAGTAGCCCATAGGTCTGACTCATAGCTCTGTGTGAAGTCAACAGTGTAATGGAGTGAAAGAGCGGGGATTTGGAGCAGTGATAGAGAAAGGCATGCGAGATGAGAGGGGCGGCGTGGACTGATAGAGTGCGCTTAAGTAAGCAGAGAGGAGGAAGCCAGCAGAGAGCCCATAATGGATGGAGTGATGAAGAGAGAAGTGCAGGAAGTGGAAGCAGGGAGTGAATGCATAGGCGGGACATGAGGAAAGGCAGGCAGACATTTGGCCTCCAGGCAAAACATTGCTGGCTCCAGGACATGTAAACAGTACGTGCGCACCAGCCTGTGCATTTTTTTTATGATTGTGTACAAGGTTTATAGAGACTCTTTTATATTTACATTGACAGCATTTTGTTTAGAATATGATCAACCTAAAACCCTGTTAGAAAAAGGTTCGCGCAATGGGTTGGTACCACAACAAAAACGGCATCGTCTTTTGCTGTTGCAAATTTTTTTGTTTATTTGTTTGTTTCAAAAAAGGCAAAGAAGACTTTTTCAGTTAAAAAAGTCGTATTTGAAGGCAGCCGGTATTTGGACACCTGAGTGAAATTCATTCTTACCCTTTAAGTGCCAGCACATAAAGACCTAAAGCATGCCTTTCTTGTAACTTGAGAGATGGTGATTTGAGTTAAGCCGTGTTAGACGCAGAAAGGAATGAGTTATAAACTGCAGTTTGTTCTTTGGGGTAGGTGTGGGATCCATTTTGGGCTTTTTAGGCAGACATGTTTTATATTTGATGTGGGCAGTTACAGGAAGCCAGTAAAGAGAAGGCAGTGAACAAGTGATTGTATGAGAATTGGGGAGATCCGTTTTTGGAACATTTGCAGTAGCCGGTTGCAGTAGTCCAACCTCAAGTGAATGAACAAGCATTTAAATGGCCAGATATGTAAAAGGGAAATCATGCATTACCAATCATATATAGATTTAAGCATACAGTGTTAACATTTGTGTGGATAGAATGTAACTTAACATACATTTCTACTTCCTTTTTAATGTCATCTCACTCTGTTGTATTATGAAGATTTTGAAAAGGTGTTGTGATCTTTTTAGTGGTTTGTAGCAAGCAGTAGGGCTGTGGGATGCAAGTTTGATGATTTGATTTCAGCTCCAGGTGGTAGTGAGAGGCAGGATGTCTTGGATGTCATCTGTTATATGCTCGTTCATTTTTCTCCCTTGCTTTATCAAACTAAACCTCTAAAAACAAAAGAAATATAAGAAATAGAAGTCTCTTGATTTGTAGTGTCAATGAAGGAAGGAAATTATATATTGTGAAAAACCTATAACAGCTTGTCTTAGCTTACGTTTCATGCGCTGTTTTGAATATTAACAACATTCTACTCTCCAGGTCTGTAGCTAAATTAGAAAAGAACATTCTCAGATAATGACCATACTCGTCCTCTCTCTGTCCCCTCAGTAGACCCACGGCCACTGCACCGTGAAGATGCCATTTTCATCACCCTTGCATCTGTCTCAGTCGTAGCTGTACTCGTCGTGGCGGTCTTCTTTGGCTACCGCATGCTGACAGGTGAGATGGATTACCTACTTCAAGACAATGGACTTAATGATATTGATATTGTAATTTGACCTGTGTGTGTGTCTGTCTATCTGTGTGTATGGCTTTTCAGGAGATCGTAAACAAGGTCTGCACAACATGGACATGATGGAGGCAGCAACATCTGAGCCCTCTGTTGATTTAGACAGTCTGAAGCTGCTGGAGGTAAGCATCTTGACTTAATTCCCAACCTTCTCTGTGTACTATACAGTTTATTTAAACTCTTTCATTGGTGGTCTGTTGCAGCTGATCGGTCGAGGCCGCTACGGCTCTGTTTACAAAGGCTCTCTGGATGAGCGTCCAGTTGCGGTAAAAGTCTTCAGCTATGCAAATCGTCAGAACTTTGTCAACGAGAGAGCCATTTACCGAATACCCCTGTTAGAGCACGACAACATAGCACGCTTGATCGTAGGAGACGAACGTCTGACGTCGGACAGCCGTATGGAGTACCTGCTGGTGATGGAATATTACCCACATGTGAGTACTGATCCATTAGCCACTGTACACAGCTCTGACTGGATTGTGTAAGATAGTATAGAATTTCCTTTGCTTACCTTCAGCTGACCTTATCTCTTTGCTTTCATTTTAACCACCTCTTAATATTTTTGGCCATGATAAGAGGGGAGTCGAATGTCCTGCCGGTAACGCAACTATCTGGGTCGGTATTTATATAGATGATTCAGTTGTTAGAGCAGGCAGGCAGTAGGAGAAGGTTGTGCAATGTATCAGCTTTTTGTGCACACTCTCTCTCTCATTTCTCTTTCTTTGTCATGTCTTTGTTTTGAGTTAATGATAGCTCGCTGCATCTGAATAGCTGAATTGTTTCTCCTTTATTTATCTTTCTTTTTAGACAACCTACCACTGTCACCTGTCCTGTTGATCAAACAGTTTCACTACCCACCCCTTAGACAAGTTGGATTTAGGTCGTATGTATGCTCAGACAACAGTCGAGTGTTTCCTGACTCCTCTGATCTAGACAGCAGCACATTCTTGCACAGTGTAACATGTTACAACAGGCACACCTGTCTTACATGTGTCTCTGGGTGTGACGCAGGAATGAATGTCTCTACCGTTGTGTCTGAACAGACAGACATTACGTTGTTCTCACTGTGTCTTGTTTGGTCTTGTTTCACTCCACTGCTAATTATTTACCTTGGGTGGAATAACATTAGTGGCTTTAAACTTGCACAGAGTACTTAAAGGCAAATGTTTGGATTTCCTCTCAGAAAAAAAACAGCTCTTAGACTGATTAAGAGGACTCTAAAGACTTCTTACAGGGTAGAAAGTGTGCCTAGTGTGGTAAGATGTGGAGCCAGTGGTTTTGTGTTCTGTGCACTTGCACTCCAGAATTGACTGTTGTTGATAACCATTAGCATGCTAATTACTGTAGTCATTAGAAAACAAATATGTATTGACTTGATTTGATTAAAATCAATGATTTGACCTTTCAAAATAGATTTGATCATTATTTAGCATATTGTGGTAAGGACCTAAGACTCATTTTTGCAGGAATATCTGTTCCTGATCAAATTCACTGCATTAAATTGTTTGTCACAACTCAATTAGTTTAGAGGTGTGTAAAGAAATATCTTATGTATTAGCATTAGCATGATATTAAGTTCTACACCATGATCCCTATTAGGACCATTGTATCTTAAAATGTTGATGACGTGTGTGTGTGTGTGTGTGTGTGTGCGCGCGCGCGTGTGCTCTTGTAGGGCTCCCTGTGTCGGTACCTGAGTCTTCATACCCTAGACTGGGTGAGCTGCTGCCGTCTTGCCCATTCGGTCACCAGAGGACTGGCCTACCTACACACCGAGCTGCTAAGAGGAGGTCAGGGTCTCCTTCAACTTCTGTACACATATGTACATCATTTTAATAATACACGTAATATTTTCTTACATTATGGTAAATAAGAAGGTTGAAAAAGCTGATTAAATTTTGTAAGACTTCAGATAAGACTCAAGTGTCTTTGCTCTTGTTTCATGAAAGCATGCGGCACAAATATGTTGTTTTACTGTTTGGTAAAGAATGAAAAGATTTGATTTATGATTTATTTAACTACAACAGCTCCTTAGTTCCCTCTCAAATAGTTTGTGTAACTTTGTGCCCGGATTTGTTTTGTTTGCATCTATGTGGCCATGTAGGCTCTCTGTAATCTTTAGAGAGATTTTTACAGAGTGAGCAGGGCATATAGTGGAATCCACCCTGTTTTTTTTGTGGTTGTTGCATGCTTCTAACCACACTGAGTTGAAAAATGCAATGCAAATCTGCCTATGGGCTGGCTGTTTGAAGCCACCTCAGGGACAATCTGATTTGCACATCTAGGTCAAAGTTTTGTTTTGGGCCTTTTTTTCTTTCGAAATGTGATTCAGGCATTGGATCTTTTTTTTTTCCATGACGTGCCATTTTATTTGAAAGAACAGTGGACTTCTTGTCAAGTCCCAAGTAGTAGCACATACCACGAAGCAGGGAAACTTGCATTCAGATAAGCATTATGTGTCGGTTGTGCTGCTTATTAGGACTAAGGAAATAAAAGAAAGCGTCTTCAAAATGTTAACAGCTTTGCAGTCACCTGGTCTTTAAAGGGCCAACAGCAGGAGCAGTACAGATAAGATGGGGCTAATTTGTGTGTTTTGCTCCTGTAGTTGCCCTGGTAATGGCAGTGTGCCAGAGAGCTGCAGCAGGATGCCTTGCTTACTGGGTCTCCGTCTGGCACAGCTCTGTACTGACTGACACACACACACGCATACACACTCTCTCTGTCTTTCTCCCCCTCCCTCTTTCCCTCCCCCACCTCTGACTTCATTAAAGCCTGAAGTTCAGACACAGTAGGGGTACATGGCCATTCACTGCCCTTATATAAACTGCTTCAGTGCCACCTGGTGGCTGTCTGAACAATGTGTATCTTCCGGGGCCAGTTGAGTTTTTGTTGCATTACTGCATTGAAAAGGACATTGTTTCTCAAAAAATGTCTAGCAACCTTTACATAGAAATAGTGCCTAATAAAATTTAAGTGGCCATGTTTTGCTAGGAGTAAGAGATGAGATGTTCACAAATGGCACTGTTTTATAGCATATATAGTGAGTATGTTTAATGATTATAAAGGTTTTTTTACACCTCTTGTATTAGGGGTTTGATTCCTGCCTCTGCCCTATGTGTACAGAGTTTGCATGTTCTAATGCTTTGGAGGTTTCCTCTGGGCATTCTGGGTCCCAGGTTCCCCATGACCTTGTGTATGATAAGCGGTACAGGACACCAGTGAATGGTAGTCAAATACACTAAAATCTCTGCTAACATTTATAATGATTTATTAAGATCCTAGTAAATTAACACAAATGTCACATACTGTGGTTAATGTGATACAAAGATTTAGCGTATCCTTAATGGACGATATAACACTGTGCTTCGCTATAACAAAATGTAAAGCTAAAGAAACAATTTACTTCCCGTGTCAGATACATATAAACCTGCAGTTTCACACCGGGACCTGAACAGCAGAAACGTTCTGGTGAAGAATGACGGCACGTGTGTGATCAGTGATTTCGGTTTGTCGATGAAGCTGACGGGAAACCGTCTTGTTCGACCTGGAGAGGAGGAGAACGCTGCTATCAGTGAGGTATGCTATCAAAATTAATTTGCAAGTGTGATTTTCAAAAACACATTCCAAAAATGTATATCTTAAGATTACACACACACACATTTTATTGTCTATTGTGCTTTTGTCAGTTCAGAGCTCATTCTGAGGTGTTTTATGCAAATATACTGCCATCTCCTTTTTCATACTAGTGTTGTGTCCCTGTGTAGGTGGGTACGATCCGCTACATGGCCCCGGAGGTGCTGGAAGGAGCAGTGAACCTGAGGGACTGTGAGTCTGCTCTAAAGCAGGTGGATATGTATGCCATTGGCTTGATATACTGGGAGACCTTCATGCGCTGTACAGACCTTTTCCCAGGTGAGAGCTAGAAGCCTATACAGGCTAAGAAAAATGGTTGCAGCATGACGTGGACTACTTTAGGAGTTTTTAAATAGTATGATTTATTCTATACCAGGGATATATAGGTTACAATTTATCTAAGATTCTTTTACAAAGGTCTGTATGAGCACATAAAATGAATAAATGGTAAAAGTTATTTAAAAAGCTGTATTGTAATGTATTATTTAACTATTGATCATTAGTTTATGTATAAAACATTTTAAATTGATTTTGGTTCATAGCAGTGCTTCCATGTAGCCAGTTTTAGCCGTATGGACAGTCACTGAAAGTCTTTGTGATCTTTAAACAGTGTTTTTTTCATAGAGTTTTTGTTTTTGTTAGAACAATCCACATCATCAGTATGCTAATCTAAACAAAGAGCCTAAATTAATTGAAAATGTATAAAAGTCTGTTAAAAAAACACTTAATGTTTCTCACCATGTAGTTAGATTCTGGCCTGATACTTTCAGCTAAATAATTGACGTAATTGCACATGATTGAGATAAACCACAACAGAGGAGAGAACTACTGCAGAGTCCAAGCTGCCTGTTTAAGAAAACTAGCGATTGATACATTGAGCAATTGTACTACAGTTGAAATACTTTTATTCCCCATCCATATGATGGTCTCCTAGTTGTCAGTCTCCTATTTAAGGCTTTTTGAGGTTCAGCCTTAGTTACCTGCTGGCAAATATATAGTGTTGTGCATTTTGTGGTGGGTTGAAGCCAGTGTATAATTAATCCTCAGTATTCATGAGCTGAACCTGTACACACATTCACTTCTCACTTTTGGTTTTAGAATATTTTATAAATCATGTAAGACGTTATATGTTTAATGTTTATAACCCTGGGTGTGTTTGTGTGTGTCTGTTTCCAGGAGAGACTGTTCCAGAGTACCAGATGGCTTTTCAGGCAGAAGTAGGAAACCACCCATCCTTCGAGGACATGCAGGTTCTGGTATCCCGAGAGAAACAGAGGCCAAAGTTTCCTGAAGCTTGGAAAGAGAATAGTCTTGTGAGTATGCATGTGTATTCTGATCTGTTTGTGTAAGAGAAACATCCTTGTTTCTGGAAGCCCTGTATACATCAGATCATCATAGCAACTCAGCATGTGAATTGGTTTCTTTCAGTACCAGAGTTTAAAACACTCTCAAATGACTATCATAGGTGATCATAAAAATATCAAGTACAGAAGAACGCTAGGAATTATCATGGTTTTGTGTACACATTCCAGAGTCATATTTTTTTCTGAAGTGGGAGTTATTTCATTACTAGTTAACAGGGGATGATTGTATACGATTTTAATCTTCTTTTCTCCTCATATCTCTTTATTAGGCTGTTCGTTCACTAAAGGAAACAATGGAGGACTGTTGGGATCAGGATGCAGAGGCTCGTTTAACGGCTCAGTGTGCCGAGGAACGCATGGCTGAGCTGCTCCTTATCTGGGACAGGAACAAGTCAGTCAGCCCCACTGTCAACCCAATGAGCACAGCCCTTCAGAATGAAAGGTTTGCTAATACATGCAGTCATCTGGGCTGTTTGTGACTTCACCAGTGCTGTATAAAGTATTAGAAAGCAATACTTGAGTAAAAGTATCGTGCTAGAAAAAGACTTTGGTAGAAGTGAAAGTTACCTTTTAGAATATTACTCAAGTAAAAGTCATAAAGTATCTGATATTTACTGTACTTAAGTATCAAAAGTAATTTTCTGATATTTAATGTACTTAAGTATTTGAAGTAAAAGTAAAAAGTAAAATTTCAGTAAAATTTCATTTTCGGTAGGCATAAGAGGCACTTCGTCCGGTAGGAAGAATCTTTCATTCCAATTTACAGAAACATTTCTTGCAAATACGGCCAGGGGTGTATAAAGTTATCATCTTCACTCTGTTCACCGCTATCATCGGGGTGGTCGTCTACGACAGGGGCGGCTAACCCGCGGCTCTTTGCCCGGTTTCATGCGGCTGTTGCGTTCATACCGAAGTTTGTATTTGTGTCTTTTTAATATGCGTGTTCGCTTCGCTTGAGTTCAATACGGTAATTTTGTCAAACGCGCATGTGAGTAAGATGAAAATACCTCAAAGTTTCCCAGTAGGAGCAAGTTCATTTGAGTAAACAATTTGTGTCAAGTTCGCTCTCAAAATGGCAGGGAAAAAAAGGTGATGTTCATATGTGCCCATGTGTATGATGTGGTTCTTTGCGGTAACACAGTAAAAAATGTGGCTCTCCTTCTCTGACTGATTGGCCACCCCGTCCTACGATAACGGGAGGTCCTCCAGTAGGTGCTTCCATGGCGGTTTCAGTTGTGCTTCCGCCTCCTTTAGCAACATTACGCTGAAATAGAGTGTGCGGAGCGTAATGCAATCTAGGAGCAGTGATTTGCCAAACCTCCCTTATTGCAGTCTCACACATTTCTTCTGATTTTATTTTGTAGTAATGAGTAACGAAGATGCCTAGTGGAAATATATCAGAGTAAAAGTATACATTTTATCTAGGAAATGTAGTGGAGTAAAAGTGAAAGTTGACAAATTTAAATAGCGAAGTAAAGTACAGATACGTGAAATTTCTACTTAAGTATTTGTACTCCGTTACATTGCAACACTGGACTTCACATTAGCAAATTTCTGAGAGCACTATCCAGTTGCGGTGTCCATTTTGCTATAGATGACTATTTATGAATGAACTATGATCTTAAACTAGTCTTTGAATGTGTGAATATGTGATGGCTACTGTTTTAACTGTTGTTTTTTGTCTCTTTTGTAGAAACCTCACCCACAGTCGGAGGGTTCCAAAGATGGGGCCTTACCCAGACTACTCCTCCTCCTCATATATTGAGGACCATGATGGCATGGTAAAGAACCTTCCTGGAGATATGTCCACCTCAGGCACGTCCTCAGTAAGTGGCATTGGTTTGAGTGGACCTAGCACAGGAGCCTCAGGAGAAAAGAACAGGAACTCCATAAACTATGAGAGACAGCAGGCCCAAGCACAGGCACGTCTGCCAAGCCCTGAAACCAGTGGAACCAGTCTATCCACAAGCACCACCACCACCACAGCGGGTCTCACCCCAAGCACTGTCATGTCCACCATCTCAGAATCAGCCCCATCTGAAGAGGCTTTAGCAGGTCCAAGTGTGCCTGTCTGCCTGCAGCTCACCCAGGAAGACCTGGAAACCACCAAGCTGGACCCCAAGGAGGTGGACAAGAACCTGAAGGAGAGCTCTGATGAGAACTTAATGGAGCATTCTCAAAAGCAGTTTAGCGCTCCTGACCCACTCAGCACAGGCAGCTCCAGCCTTCTTTACCCGTTTATAAAGTTAGCAGCCGAGGTGAGTGCAGGGGCCGGAGGCGGGCATCAGGCTGAATTTGGAGCAGGAAGTGGTGCCACTCTTGATGCTCCACCCGTTATGTTTCCTCTTCCAAAACAACAGAATCTCCCCAAGAGGCCCACCAGCCTCGCCATTGCCACCAAAAATCCCAGCAAGGAGCCTTCATCCTCCCGGCTCAAGTTTGGCAGACACAAGTCCAACCTGAAGCAGGTGGAAACAGGTGTGGCCAAGATGAACGTGGTGGCAGCAGCAGAGCCTCATCCAGTCATGCTAACTAATAATGGGCCAGGAGTAAGAAGCGGAGCTGGGGTGCTCTTGCATAATGGATTTGCAGGCAGTACAGGTAGTTCCAGCAGCACCTTTGGTAACACAAACCCAGCTGGGCCACAGGGTGAGGGAGGTGGCCTGCCTTTGCTCCAGAGCCAGCTAAGTGGGGATGACCTCAGGCTGAACATCAGCATTAACTCCAGTCCTGACGAGCACGAGCCCCTGCTGCGCAGAGACCACACAGGGCGCACAAACTCCAACAACAACAACAACAGCAACATCCACATTGCAGTTTCTTCTGCACCAGGCACAAGTAGTGCAATACCTGCAGGACCGGCTTTACCAGAGCTGCAATTACTGCAAGAGAAGGCAGAAGTCCCACTGAGGCAGGACAAGCCCAGGAGACCAGAGAGACCCAACTCCCTGGATTTGTCTACCACTACACAGGACTTTTTAGTCTCAGGTGAAGCTCTTGTTTCCAATTTCAACTTATTTTCACATTTCACCATCTGTTCTCTGTCCCTGGTTGCCTTGCATGTGTTTTCTGAATCTATGTGGTTACATATGCCATTATTAGAGTATTTTGTGCTGCATTTTTTGGTTTATGAATTGAGGGAGAGGGATTGGTGAGAGAATGACAGCTGTTATTATGTACGGGAACTTGTTTTGCAAATGTTTCACAGTGTTAAATGTAACTATTATTGGATAAGACATGTAATTTACTATAAATGTATTGAAGGACACTCTGGACACTATAAAAATTGGGAAGTAATCTTTGGGGAAATTGATGTGGTATAACAGGAATAAGTGTTGGGTTAAATGTTTTAGTTCAGGGTTGTAACATTTCTTTCACATCGCATTAAGCAGCCTCACCAAACCACTTTGTTGATATTTTTACATTACTATATTGTTGACAGCAGACCCTGTTGTGCCTTATTCATACACAATGAAAGGCATAACCAGTAGAAGAACTGGGAGAGGATATTAGCTACCCTCGCTATTCCTAAACATACTGGCATGATTAACCAGAGTAGTTTATTTAACATTAGTACATGGCTTACAGATATATGTAATTCATCATTTTGCTTTTATTCTGCTGGTACATTGACATTTACTTCAGGCCTTTTTTTTTTTATATATCTTTTATCTGGAGTCTTGTCTAAGAGGCAGAATTGTTTTTGGCAAATAATTTCCATATTTTCATCTGTTTTTCGAAACTAGATTCTATCCTTCAGATGCAAGTGAATGAAGTATTTTCAATAATTGATGTACAACCTTTTTTTTTTTGCTGTTTGAACACTGGTCGAAGTTCTTGAATTGTCTTTCCACCGACTCTGCTACAGTAGAGATTATCTGAGTGGATAAATCTAACTTTCCGATTGGACAAACATGGTACATTTAAAAGCCTGCCTACTCGTACATTTAAGGCAAACAGATCAGTTCTGCTAAACGATCAAGGTGAATATTATGATGCATCATGTTTTCCTCTTTGTCACATCTCCAAACCAACATTCCAAGTCTCTGGGGCCTACTGGCAACAGATATATCCATCTCCATCTCCCACTGCTATCTATTCTCTTCTCTGCCCCTAACTCCTGCTCTGTCTTTACTTTTCTGACCGAGTGTTCGTGCCAGCATGCCCCATAAACAACAACCTCTACATATAGTCTCCTCCTCTAACTGGCCAATTAGCACTACCGCTTTATTCAACAAGAGAAAGCTGATATCTCTCTCTCTTCCTCTGTCCCTCTTTCTCTCTGTTCTTTGCTCTTATTTGTCTGAAGTGGAAAGGGAGGGGAACCTCTCTGGGCTGATAAGGATTTGGAGAACATTATGTCACAGTTGTAAACAACGGGAGATGGGAGTGCCATACAACAATACCAAAACAACATGGCACACTTGTATGGAGCAGGAGGTTTATGCGAAAGATTTTAACCAAAGATAGCAGTGGTTTATTCATATTAGAGATGGTTCTACTTCTTGTTTAGAGCATTGTTTAGCAGTGATTTGAACACCTATAAAAATCATTTACTGGTTAAATCTTGAACCACCTTTTCTGTCAGAGTTGGGTGGAAAATGGAGTGACCAAATGGTTTTATTTTTTTGTCTTTTACTTTTTTTTTTTACAGGCTTCTTTAAGGCTTGTTTTGAGCTTTCCAATTAAACACGGGAAGGAATATCCACTCCCTGTAATCAGACAGTAGTTTCAAGCATATAGCGTGATGACAGGCAGATGCCTGCAGTCAGAACACAATACATAACCTTGATTACTATTTTGACGCCAGTGAACTCCATTAACCGTAACGTAGATGTGTGTTTTTTCACAT
Source organism: Tachysurus vachellii (assembly GCF_030014155.1). Lineage (NCBI taxonomy): Eukaryota > Metazoa > Chordata > Actinopteri > Siluriformes > Bagridae > Tachysurus > Tachysurus vachellii. The sequence goes on from NC_083467.1 coordinate 18,356,893, forward strand.
GGTAGCTGAACCATTATTTAAAAAAAGGCCTGACTAGAAATTATGCATTTGGAGTGATTTATGTGGCACTGTTGCACAACCCTAACCCTAATGCAATATTAAGGATATTATTACTATCATTATGTCCTTGAATTTATTTTATTTCAGATGACATGACTGCTTGAACAATGTTCATTCTTTGTATGATCCCTAACTTCAGCATGTCACAGGAACATTTAGATTACATTTTCTTAAAATGTACAAATTTCTTTTAGTTTAAATTACTTTCTTTTTCTTTAAATTAGTATTGTTACCATAGACATTTAGCCCAATGGTATTTACTGTATGCAATTGCTGCCATTTACTATAGTGGAATAAATATGTAACTTGGTTCACAAACTTGTGCAGTTTACTAACTTCCCCTCTCTCTTTCCTACAGGTGAGTGCTCCTCTCAGGAGGGAAAAGCTGCATCAGCTGAGAAGATAAAGAGACGTGTGAAGACACCTTACTCGTTGAAGCGGTGGCGCCCCTCCACATGGGTCATCTCTACAGATACGATGGATGGAGAGGTCAACAACAACGGAGCAGGTGGAGACCAAGGTTCAGCAGGCGCTACTCGCTCCAAGTCCAGCACTGCCGTGTTCCTGGTAGGAGGGGGAACCGCCACGGCAACCCTCTCCTCTGACCCGCCTGGCATGACCTGCCTATAAACTTTTACCATGCTGAGAAACGGCCGCAAGCAGCTTACTGATACTGGAGGGTTTGCAGCATGTTATATGAGGAAGAGAAAACAGTTTTCTAAGATACAATTCGCAAGCACTTAACATCGTGGTATATCTTGAATTTCTCTGACCTTTTTTTTTTTCTTCCCTTTTTGAAGTAATTGCTTTAAACCGAACCCAGCTATGCAGCATCATTGGCTTAAAATGCTTCCATTATTTTGTTTTGCCTTTGTAAATCAAAGTATGATTGTGTGGCTGGTTGTTTGATAATTACCTTCTTATATATGTTGCACTTTTTGTTTTTGTAATCATGATCTTAATCACGTAGTTACGTCTGATTTCTCGGACCTTGTTTAAATCTGGTCTTAAAAAAAATGACAAAAAAAAGGGGAAAAAAGGAAAATGACAATTTGTTGATTTAACAATCATTCTAGACTGCTTTTATGGACATAAATGAAATCTAGTCCATATAACAGTTAATAGAAATTGCAGTGGTCTGTAAAACCTTTGACTGCAATAGAAACTGTTCTGTTTTATGCATAGTACATTCAACCGTTTGTTGTATGTAATATATACACGTATTCCTCGTTTTTTTTTTTTTTTTTTTTGTATTACATTCTGAAACGTGCAATAGGCTTTAGCTTTGAGGTGCTCTACAAATACTTTTACATTTTGTTCGATATGTTGCAGCATTTTCCATTTGTTAACATAATGTTGTAAACTAAACGGTGCACTTACCTGCAATCTTCTATCCTTTTAACCTTCGCTGTCTGGAGCTATGAAACATCTTATGGATGACAATCCCTTCTTATCAATCTCAATCTTGAGAGGGAAAGTTATAACCATTTTTTAGGTGTATGCATGTATGTTTTTCTCCTCTGTTAGAGGTGCACAACAGCAGAGAAGCTTTGAAATTCTGCAAGCTTTGAAGGATGGAGGATTTACAATTCTGTTACAATCTGAATCAAGTTCTATCTCAGCCTGATCTCTGGAATAATGTTCTATAATAGCTGAGACTGAAGTACATACTTACACTCATTCGTTTGTTTTGAAAAGACACACACAAGGTTGCTGCAAGCGTGGATCTACAGGAGTGTTTATGTTCTGCATGAGGATCTCTGTAAGAGCACAAGATCAGATGTGACCTATGACTTGTGCAGAGGACACATGAGAAAATGGATAAGTGGCTTAACTTAGGTGTTGCTCTCTGCATTCCAGTCACAAACGGCACCACGGACACAGAGTATGTACTTCAAATGTCATTTATATCTCACGTTACACGACATAGACCTGGAACTAAATGTGTACATCATTGTGCATTTTACAGCTACTTTAGTTCTTTTTAAAATTACGTTTATGAACGATGGTAAATTGTGGTCATAATCATGTCTCAGATATCAGAGTAATCTTGAAATGGTGGTTAGCTTTTATTTCATTGTGTACAATCATAGGGAGGCTGAGTCTAGATGAATGGTCTGTATACATATGATGACGCGTACAAGGCTGTTACTTTGGAATCGAGATTTTGTGTCATTTTATTTACTTTTTTTTTTTTTTTAAACAGTGCCAAGGGCCAAACCTCAAGGCTGTTTGTCCAGATACTTTTTAAATGTTTATTATATTATTTTAATGAATAGCATCATATTGTGTCTCATGAGTTTGTTGCTAGTTAAAGGGCTGCACTGTCCTCCATCCCTGTGCTTCGGTGGTACATTCACATGTATGAGCAGTCTGAACAAATGTTGTAGGATAATCCTGACAAACTCTCTTTGCCACTACAATCCCTTAATAATGATTCTGTATGTTAAACATTGAATCAGTTTTTTTGTAATCATCTTTATTTTAAATGTACACTTCTTACATGCATCCTGCAGGCTCAGATATGAGGCATTCATATAATTACATAGTGTTGCTCTATGATGGAAAAACCTCTCATACTGCAAAGCAAACCTTGCCCTTATAGCGATCGACTTAAACATGCACACTTGCAAACTGTATGTTGTGTAAAAATCAAGTTATGCTCTTAAGCGAAAAATGTGCCACTAGCCACATGCCAGTTTGTTAAAGATTATGTATCATCTGGACTGGACTGTGACACAAAAATTGGCAAATTTGTTATTCAAGACAAGTATCTGTTTCACTTCCTCTGTCCAAGTTGTCAAAGCTGAAATGGTAGTTTTGTATGTATGTAATATAGCGTCACCGCTGTGGTGTAAATATACCTGTATAGCGTGCTTTGCTTGCACATATACAGAAGGCTCAACTGTTGCTGTGGGACCAAGAACAATGTTATAACACTGTGATATTTATCTCTAGATAAAATAGCACGGTTATGTCAGACAGATAAATGATTACTTATTAACTTTAAGTACATGCCATTTTCTTCACAAGACAAACAGAAGCAGTTACCGCAGTTAAAAACAAATGTCGCTTTGTTTTTCTTTATTTCTCAGCCCTTAGTTCGCAGTTACTGACATGCTGACCTTAAAATATATTTAGCCCACATGATTATTGGTGTAGAATCTGTTGGAGTCAAACCTCTGGTCTTCTTTTTCAATGATGTCACTCCTGTTTACAGCCTATTGTTAAAAGAACATTTACAGCTGCCCGTGTACATTAGACTAAAGTACTGTGTGTTTTTGTTCTTATTAAATTTGTGCATTATTGGTTTAATACTTTGGTTATCCCAGGTCACCTTGGAACATGATCTTAATGCATATATTTGCTAGTGTTGTGCTTTAGAGCAATGCACACAAACACAGTACATGGAGGTCTTCCTTCTTACTGAATTCTGTTCCGGTCTTAATCCAGCTGAGCTGATCCGGCTAATCGAGTACACTGATTATCTGGTGAACTTGTGCTGGATTAGGGCTATAACTGAATTCTGTAAGAAGGTGTGTAGAAAGAAGGTTAATGATTATTTCCCTCACTGAAACAAGGTGGCTTTGGTTATGAGGTTGTTACTTTCAGACTTCATTTAAAAAATGTCATTTAAACCCAAGTAGTGTTTATTTTATAACAAAACCTTGTCATCAACTGAAGCTTTGTCATTTATACCATATGAATAATAACTAAAATAGAAGTCTACTAAAGCATTTTTCTAATGATTTGTCATCCCCAAAAATGACTGAAAACAAAAAGAAAACGTGCCGTTTCATTTATCCCCATAACCACTGCAGCTCTTTCTAAATTCAGGCATGAAGATGCAAAAACATAGCAGTGTGTCATCTTCTTATAATCATCAAGTAACTAGAAAAAAGATTTTCTTTGTGTAGAATGAGAGAATGGAAAGTATCTGTTCATGATGGGCTTTTTTTTTCCCCTCCTTTTTCAGTCATTCAATTCATACTGATGCTAATTGCTCCACTGAGATCTGTGGCTGAGATTCTTGCAACAAAATAAGCCACTAAAATGTTTTATATTGCAACTTGTAAAGTAAGTGCTTTGAGAAAAGAACAAAAAAAAGCTACTCGGTTAAAAAGATATATGTTTAAATGCCATTTAGAAATAAAGCTTGCTGTACAACCCTGCATTACTCAGTTGATTAAAGACTATATTAAAGATGTCATGTTTCTTGTTTCCTTCTTAAACATGCAAACAACAATTAAGTGCTTATTATTAATGAGGATTATTTTCAGATGATGACATGTCGATGCGTTGTAAAAACGCTGGGAAGTGAATGACTGTAAATTGGATTTATTTATATTAATTAACAATAGACGTCTCCGCTTTTCCCTAATGAGCAAACTATAGGTGATGGTAGTAATGAAAAACCTCTTGACATCTCAAAAGTAAGAAACTTTGAGAGGAAGCGAAAGGAAATCCATCCCATCGCAATTATTAATCATTACTATTTCACAACTGAGTGCGCTAAAGTCAAGCTACACTGAGTGTATCATGAATCAGAGTCATGGGTTGAGCACAGGACAGCATTTATGATTACAGCAGCAGTTCTTTGCCGTATGCAAAGATGGTTGATTGTTCACAGGACAACAGGGTGAGACTTGAGCGTGAAATGTTTTAAAGAAGTGTAACTATTTCGACAATGGATGTTAGACTATCCACAGAAACAAAAGTTAAATCACTCTTACAAAAGCTCCAGACATGAATGTAAGAGAAAGGAGAAGATCCACAGCAGTGGCACAGCATTTTGACCACAGGAGGGTGTTGAAGCTACAGCATCAATGCAAAAGCACGTGTTCACCACAACAAAGCCATTGACAAAAAAAAAAAGAAACATGACTATGTTAATATCAGACAGAGATAAATACCTAATAATCTGTTTTACAAGTTAAGGTACTTAATCTGGAGACAGTGAATTGCAAAGCATTATGGAGGATTATACTGGGACACATCAGACTTCTCAATCATTTTAATGAAAATAAAAGGTCAAACGTGTTAAATTATATACTACATTGTGGATAATGTGCGTTTATAAGGTGACATGTGGTAGGACACAGAGCACCAGGGTTTATAGTACAGTGTTTCTGCTGAAGATCTACAACAGGCCTGTGCGACTTTAAAGGGTTAAAAGGATCCTCATAATCAGCCAATGAAAAGTTGTTTTGTGTCGAGGACTGTCCAATCAGAAGGCGGTAATGGGCGGGGCTTTGGCAGGAGTTGACGGTGCGTGGCTCACTGTGCTGTGTCGTTTACTTCAGGACGGTTCATTTGTGTTGAACCGACACGGTGCGTGGCTCACTGTGCCGTGTCGTTTACTTCAGGACGGATCATTTGTGTTGAACCGACAAGGTGCGTGGCTCACTGTGCTGTGTCGTTTACTTCAAAGCGGATCATTTGTGTTGAACCGACACTGTGCGTGGCTCACTGTGCCGTGTCGTTTACTTCAGGACGGATCATTTGTATTGAACCGACACGGTGCGTGGCTCACTGTGCCGTGTCGTTTACTTCAGGACGGATCATTTGTGTTGAACCGACACGGTGCGTGGCTCACTGTGCCGTGTCGTTTACTTCAGGACGGATCATTTGTGTTGAACCGACACGGTGCGTGGCTCACTGTGCTGTGTCGTGCAAAGAAACTAAAGCAAAAAGCCACACGCACGCTGCATGGAGTGACACACGAAGGATAAAAGAGTGTCCGCGAACTCCAACATACCTGGTGTATGTTCATCATTGATTTGTGTGGGGTTTTTTCGGTAGTTTGTGAGCGTCATGTCCCAAAGAGTTCGTAAAAACGGCTCGCCGACGTCCAACTGCAGCTCTGTGAGCGGCGGAGGTTCGAGCGGAGCCTCGGGTCTCAGCGCCGGGGTGAGTTTATTGAGCCGCCTGCTGCCCATGAAAGCCACCGTGCCGTTCCAGCTCAAAGCACAGCAACAGCTCCCCCTACCTACCAGGATGGCGCTGTCTAACGGCGGCGGCGGAGGAACCGGTGCTAACGTTAAATGCTGCAGCGACGCAGCCGGAAGCCGCCTGTGCGCTCCTGCTCGGTCCTCTTCCTCCGCTTTGAGTCCGTCCGCATCACCTACGTGTACCTCTTCCTCCCCCTCATCTTCCTCAGCACTCAGAAGCAGCTCCCCCGTGTCTCAGTGCCAGCAGGTCAGTGTGGCATCAGCTCATGCCAGCGTGCCTTCCTCCTTTACTGTGCCCTGTCACTCTCCCTCCTTGCAGCTCAGCTCACTGACGGACAATTTGGTGCTGACATCCGGCTCACATCATCCAGGGTCTTCCTCCTGTACCCCATCTTCTGCTTCCTCATCTTCCCCTTCAGCATCTTGTGGGCACAGGGGCAAAGCCCTGGCATCTGCACAGCAGGTCTCACCTGACAATGACAGACTGTCACCTGAGAGGATAAGCCCGAGCTCACCTGTACACAAAGGTAACTTGTCTGCTTTACTCATTCAATACATGAGTAGTGGGGGTTTTATTTTCTGTTCTATACAGATGAATCATCACTCATACATGCATTAATTCCATCTCGATCATTAAGGAATCATTAGACACTTTAACCATCTGTGGGGTGTTAAAAGACTGTTTAATTAATGTGGCATATTTGACTAACAGTTAATAGCCCGGATATCTTCTAAATAGGTTCTAAGCTAACTGAGAGACTTATTAATAGTCAGTATTGTCACTTTTCACGGGTTGTTGCAGAACACGAGTATCACATCTACGGTGTGACACGACAGTGCTGTGATCGTACGAGTATGGACGAGGTAGTGACTACAGAAAGCCTCGTCTGTAATCGTTGTAGCCGCAGTGCTTGTTTATGGTTTAAACTGTTGTGGAGTTTTAGATGGAAAAATAACATCTAGTGCAAGAGTGTCTGATCATTGGAAATGCTGTTTCGCAGATTTATACTGTTCTGTTACTCATCGATCCGAGTCAGTATGACTCCGTCAAACTGGCTGAACATAGCTTCTAACCTTAGCTGTCAGCCATCTTGGATTTATTTCACTAAACTTGATCTTTTGTTGAGTTTCAAATCCTCCCATTTGGAGTCCCTTAGTCTATACAGTCTCCCTATTTGGGATAATCAGTGTTCAGCAGCTTTTCTTACCTGCCTCAGGTGTGCTGGGAGCTAAAACATGAAAACTTGAACTATCTGGGAGTCCCTGAGGAACGGATTGAGAACAACTGGGATAATTGTTTCACGTGTACGGTTCAGCTTGAGCTGTTTACTGGCCCACATTAGGAGCAGTTGGGCCCCTTTATTTTTATGCAGGAAACCTGGGGGCATGAACAAGTTCATCATGGCATCGGTTTAACAAACACTGCCGCTGTCATTTTCGTTCATTTGGCCTGAAGATGCTGCACGTGTCTCTTTCTCTACTCCTGAGACATTGCAGATTATCAGTCCTCCCCTCTACCCTTTCTCCGTGCCCCTCCTCACAGATATTCCCCTTTCCCTGGGCTGCTGGGTAAAACCCGATTAGGCTCGAAAACCCCCATCTGCTCTCTCAGCCTGCTGAAGGGGAGGGGTGCTTGCTGGTGGAGCTCCAGAAACCGACAGCATGAACCCACTAACTTTGAGCTCCACAGCACCATATTTTCTCTTCAAATGGTGCTTAATGCTTATCTGGCGCAGTTTTTTTCAGCCAGACGGCTTACTTGTAAAACTGTAGTAAGGGCACTTGGCCAACTTTACTGCATGGAAATATGACCGAGGCCTCAATGTGTTTGTGACTGCTAGAGGAGCAGTGTTGTGTACACGGTAGCCATGTGTAAGTTTACCCTTTTGCCGACGGAGGTTCATTATGCATCTAATGTGTTTGCTTACAGACTAGGCCGTGGAGATTGTCTCCTAGCGATCCCGTTCTCAAAAGTGCCACGGATCATTTACAACAGCGTTTCAGCGATGCAGTCCGTGTATTGACGTTCACCTCTTGTGAGGCAGCAGCGACCTTTTCCCAACTAGTTTAAGAAAATAAAACTCAGCATGTGTAACAGTAAGGAATCAACGTGTACGAGCTGATCTGTAAACACGAGACTGCGGTTCTGCATGCAGGGGATTATTTTAATACCGGCGCCATGTGATTCGGGTAATTTGGGCTCTATAATGTAAGCAGAAATGGCTGATAGTGAGGTTGTTTTAGCTGCAGGAGCAATGCAGTGCAGAAACAAAGAAGAATCACTCTTTTATCCTCAGTTTCTCTAAGTATTAGCAAAATGGCTCTGTTCAGAATAGAAGCACGGAGCAAGCCCTGCATACAGTATTACAGTCTCGAGCTTCTAGTCTTCCCCTCCTCTTACCTATCCCATTGTGCTTCTCCAAACAGTCTGCTCTTGTTCCTGTTGAAGTCTAGTGATTTTCCAGATCAACAGGCTTACTCAGGACCCTTTGAAAATACTAGTTTCTGAGAGAGCAAAGGGAGAGAGGGAGTTAAGTCTGAAGAAAGGGTTTGAAGACAAACAAGTTGGACCAGAGGAAGGGAGGAATAGGCCTGCTTAAGGGCTTCCAAGCATGAAATCTGTTTTCAGTGAACATATCCCGCAAAGTTACCAATAATTGCAAACATTCCTCCAGGCCGTTAATCAAGCAGTTTGCAGCAGCCCTTATAAACTCCCACGTTTTCACTAAAACTATTCCTCTCAGTGATACAACTTCAAACAGACATGCTCAGGCCCCAGAGTCTTGTTTTTGCAATGCTCTTGGAAAGCAGCAGTTTGATGGAGCACAGCACCCAGGAATGGAAAAGGCAGGCCATGACGAGATCACGCCAGATGTCATATACACCACTATACCCACTTCCACCCATATCAACCCTGCTCACTCGTGTTCATCTACTCCTGCAGATTGTTTGTTCAACAGCGCAGAATGTGTCGAGTCTGGTTGGAGATTCATTTTCCTTTTCCAGCCCAAACAGGTACTCGCATTCTTCTGACAGCGGTATAGTGTTTTACTGTTTGCACTGCGGTGCACAAGTATCCAGCAAGGTGTGCTATCTAGAACCGAGTCATAATGCCGGAAAGATGTGTCAGCTGTGATTAGTGAGCTTTGTGGATTCACAGGGAGGAGATGTGCTTGTTTTAAAGGAACGGTTCAGATTTTTAATCCCCCCAACAAAATCTGCTGCATCTGTATTGTATGCTTGATTGCAACCATCAAGACCATCACCAAACATACTAAGTAAAGAACAGGTCATTTGTTTCCTGAAATCATGTCTATAATGTAGAATAGCAGAGGTAGGGGCAGTAAAAACATGTTGTTGTTTTTTTTTAATTACACTTCTATTAACCTCCTAATGTGTTCTTTGTTTTTCCCCTTTTTTTCAGGGGGAAGATGTTGTGGTTATGTGTTAGCAGTGTAGTTGTGTAGGACTGATTGTGTAAGGAAATGACAACACTTTCCGAAAAGCACCAGTAGCAGGAATCGCTCCTGTGATCGAAGGTTAATTATAGAACAACAGCATTTCAAACTTGCTCTCATGGCTTTCATTCTCTAGCATTTACTGTGTCTCTCATTTGTAGGTTTCAGTTCAAGTTTTGTAAAGTTTCATATTTGGACCGTTTTAATTCAATAACTGCTCAGAAGCATCCATTTTAATGGGAGTTTTGGGTCACCAGGATTTTTTTTTCGTTCTATTCCCAGTGTAGGGAAACTTGTTGACATTCTTGTCTGTGATCATCACACATATACTACAGATACAAACGATAAAGGTTAGTTTAAAATATTCTGGACTTTTCCTTTAAGAGTGTGTTTCAATTGACAGTCTGCCCTTCATCGACTACATTTTAAAAGAGAGTTCAGTTAATTGCACTGTTATAGCATCTGTTTTGCGTCTGTTCTGTTTAGTAGGAGTTTTGAGAGAGTTTAGTCTGTGCGCGGCCTTGTCGGTGAATGATTGAACAGAGTTTACCAGGTGGAGTGTGTGAGAAACACAGCATGAGCAATGCTGATAAGTGTTGTTTTATTTAGTGCTCAGAAAAGCATCCCCACCTCACACACACAAACCTCATTTACTACCAGAGCATACATCCATCCTGTGTCTAAACAAAACCGCTGGTCATTCAGCGCTCTTATCTTTGTGTGTGTGTTCCTGCGCCTGCAAGTGGGAGACGTACGGAAAAAGAGTGTGATTCCGAGGGTAATGAAGCAAGCCTTTGGGAAATGGTTTGCTGGCTACGTTTATTATGGACCTCATTCAGAGGAAATTATTCACTTACACAGACACACACACAGACACCCAAACTTTATCACACCCGTTTGTGTATTGCAACACGCTAAAGACCTTGCAGGCATATTTGTTCCCATGTGAGCACATTAACAAATGCAAACACACAACGAAATCTGCAGCTTGACCCAATGCAGCTTAGTGTGCATGACTTCCTCTGAAATTTCTCTTATGTTCCTCCTCTTAAAAGCATTTCTGCTATTTCTCAGCTCTCTGTTTTAAAATACAGAGCCAAAAAGAATCCGGTTCTGTTTTTGTGGTGGTTTTTTTCTTGTTTTTTTTCTGATGTCACCTCCAAATGATGTAAGGGTCTCTCAGCAAGAAAAGTTGCTGAACTTCATGTCTTGTGAGTCCAGCTTGAGTGTGTGTGTGTGTGTTTGCGCATGTGCTGCTTAGAGGTGGTAATGGTTACAAACAGCTTTAATGATTCCCCTCTGATTTGTTTTCCTGGGAGTGGTAGTGAATATGCAACACACACATGTGTGTAGTAAAAGTTTTGTGTAAGGAAAGAGCAGTTGTGCTTTAAAGCAGGCGCTGAAAAGCCCATATGCTGGATTTCCTGCACCGGCTCCAGCTCTTCAGAGCGGCACAAAAATGACAGGTGCTGCGGCTTGGTTCGTACTGTACGCCTCGCCCTTCTCGAGTGTATTCAATGGAGCAGATTTACATGAAAGAATGGTCTTTAAAAAAGAGGCGAGAAAGAGAGGGATAGTGGGAGATTTTGTCTGCAAGCGAATGGGAGCCTGTTGATTGTGTGGTGGAAAGAATGAGCGAGGGAAAGAGAGGAGAGGGAGGGAGAGAGTATGGGGCAAGTACTTGTGGAGGCTCAGTGAATGTAGGTCAAGACATGAGGGCCGCTTCCTCGAAGCCAGCCTGCCTCAGCCAATCGGAGCTTAATCAGCTTTGCCTTCATTAAAAGGCCTGCTGGCTACTATGTTAATGCCGTCTCAATCTGCCAAGCTTACCGATTATCATCGTCAAACCTTGCCACTTTTTTACACTGCAGCCCGCTTTTGCTCAAAAACACCATACACACAGACACAGTGCTTTCACGAAGACACACACAATCTCACACTCTTGTACTAGATTTTATAACCATGCAAACAGTTCTGATCACAGACCATTTTAATGACCTGGCCTCGTTTTGCATGTTAAGCTCCTAATACTTGGTTTTCTCTTCTTCTCTCTTCCACTTTCCATCTGTTCCTTTATTTCCTCCCCCACTTGTTTGCCCTTGTTCTGTTTCACCCACCACTTTGGCCCCACTCTGCTCCCTTATATCTTCCATCTTTGCCTACCACAGAGAGGTGCAGAGTTTCACTGGCTGGTCCAGTGGGCAGCAGCAGTGGCAGCAGCAGCTCCAGTATCCGCCGGACTTCTTCCCTGGATGCCCTGACCGGCCCCTATCTATCAGGTCACTGGCCCCGTGATGCCACTCACACTCCCTGTGTACCCTGCATGAGAGACAAAGCCACCCAGGTGAGCTCGCCATTCGTCTCTAGCTGCGCTTTGTTTCATTGCAATTTTTGGAACAGTTTTCGCATTTATGCATTCATAATGGGAAAGAACATTTCCTTTAAATGAATTCAAAACTTTTCTTAGTCTCTCATCATTTTCATACTCAGTAATACTTTGACAAACATTACATGGTAGTTCATATCTTACAGACACAATCAGAGTCTAGATGCTTATGTGGCTGGAAACATTTTGTTTTACCTGGCACTGGTCACATTATTAGGAACAAATGACTATTAGGTAATTCCAAACCCCCCCCACAGACAAAAACCTCCAGCTTTGCTCTCAGCACAGCATCCGTCTTTGTGGGTTTTGGAAGCATCTTTATGATGTTGTGATCCATTTTGACACAATTACATCACATAAATTTATAGATTGTCATCTACCACATACTACAATCTGCATGTCATGTCAGACATCATGATTCATCAGACCAGGCAACATCTTCCACTTTACTGTTCTGCGAGTCTTGAGAGAGTCACAGAACAGTTTCAATTTAAATATATTGACATTTCATCATGACACCCAGCATTAAAGTTTGGCAAAAAATGTCAAATTATTTTGTCTTCACTTACAGTTTGAAACACTATTTATCTGTCCAATACCACACACACACACACACACTTGTCCACTCTGACTCTATATCTCAGCATAGTTCATGGGAACAGCCTGTGTGCCTTCACTGTGTGCTTGTGAAACTTGCAGTGTTTTCTCACCTTTACACACCCATGCGATTATACACATCCTGCTCAGATCACATCATGCTCTCTACATTCTGTGCACTTCCAAATATATCCAAATGTGTCGGTTCTCACTACTTGTAAGTAAAATAACTACATCTAATGGCAGAAATACTCTGCTGCTATAAAGCACATACTCCTCATGCTGCTGGTGGACTGGACCACACAGGTGAGCAGATGTAAACATGATGTGTTTTCTATTCGAGAAGCTATTACCAGTGATTACTGTGAGCTCTTAATGTGGTTTTCCTGCACTTCTCAGATCCTCCTCTGTGTTGAGTGTTTACCCAGTATTTAGGACTGTGATGAACTCAGAACACAGACAATTCCATTTTGTGACAAGGAACTGTGTTATAACTTAAAATTATATATATATTTTTGCAATTATTCATGATTAGTTTTGATGTTTGGATATTTTTGTTGAATTACGGTTTTGTATAAAGGAAGTAGGTCAGTGGAGAGCAGGACAGCTAGACATGAACCATGTGGTGTGTGTGTGTGTTTGGAGGAAGAACGGAGGAAGCCTCTCCCTGACTTTCTGAAAGATGAACGGAAACAGAAGCATATTTTTGGTGAAGGCAGAGGCTGGCTGCCATCGCCGCCTCATTCTTTCCTAAAGTCTCATCTTTTTCCAGCACTTCTGATCTACACCTGGATTTATAGTACAGCTTCCACCCAGCTTTAATTTCTAGTTGTATTTGTATATTTCTTGTTCAAAACAAAACATATCAGGGTGCTAAAATTACACAGGATGTGATGTCAGAGCCTTGCTGTTGATTTAACAGGATTCATAATCAGTTTTAGGCACAACCAAGTATAACAGTCTTGTCACGGCACTACTGATTATGACCTCTGGGTCTCCAGGGTGTTCTTTTATTGTCCACAGTGTGTTTTTGTGTGCACACTGTGCTTCCTCTGTAGATCCCAGACCTCCACCCATCTCTCGCTGTCAGTGGCCCGTCTCACAATGAGGGCGAAAGAACACAGGAACCGGGAGACCGAGCATTGGAGAGAATGTGGAATTTGTACAGAATTTGCCAAGCTCTGTCTCTAATTCTCACTGTAGCATCAGGCCAAAATAACCATGTCTTGGATCAGTATGGTAGTGCCAGTTACCATGGTGCTGAACTCACACCTAGTGACCAAACAACAACATCGAACTTTGCCTCGCTTGCTGCCTGGAAGAAATATGCAGCTGACATTCTAGGCTCTGAGCAGCCACTGACATTATATCTACCGATAGCTTTATATGAAGCTTTATACTTCCTGCATGAGCATCTGTTTACAGCAGGGTGTTTTCATGTTGTGTTTTATGGCACACTGTAGATCATGAGACATATGAGGACTTGTTGCTGTAACAGTTTTGTTCACCTTGTTAAACAGGTTAAGCTTATAAATGGCTCAATTTTCTGAAGTGCTGATGTTCAGGTCTGAGAGACATTCATTCATTCATTCATCTTCTGCTGCTTATCCGAACTACCTCGGGTCACGGGGAGCCTGTGCCTATCTCAGGCGTCATTGGGCATCAAGGCAGGATACACCCTGGATGGAGTGCCAACCCATCGCAAGGCACACACACACACACTCATTCACTCACGCAATCACACACTAGGGACAATTTTCCAGAGATGCCAATCAACCTACCATGCATGTCTTTGGACCGGGGGAGGAAACCGGAGTACCCGGAGGAAACCCCCGAGGCACGGGGAGAACATGCAAACTCCACACACACAAGGTGGAGGCGGGAATCGAACCCCGACCCTGGAGGTGTGAGGCGATCGTGCTAACCACTAAGCCACCGTGCCCCTCTAACCTTCATTTAATGTGTTAAAATTAGTGACTGGTGCTTAATGTCAGTACATTTTAATAGTTACTATTATTGGAAGTTCAACACATCTGTGGATAATGCTGATCTTCCCAACATTTCTGTTTCATTTTCTCATTTAACCTTTACCTTAATCACATGTAGGACTTAATGGGTACATTTTGGTAACTTCTGCCATTAGCTGGTTTATGCCGTGTCACTGCTTCTTAGTTGCCTAACAACAGTTTCCTCAAATTATGTTTCATCCCAGTCACAGTCCAGAACCCAGAGAACGTGTAGGAAAGGGAAGTTAAGTCGAGCTTTAGAAGAGTCATTGTCCTACACACAGCCATAATTATGTTAATATAGAAACCTGAACAGATGTGTGCACTAACAGCTGTTGAGATTGGAGTTTGCCCTAAAAACCCTGAAAAGTCTGCCCTGAAGTTCAAACCATAGTCATTGAAGAGACACAATTCTGCTGAAATTCCATCAGGTTTTGCCCTTGGGGAGGTAAGGAATCTATATCCACAACAATTTTAGGGATGTTTTAATTGGGATGATTTCAGATGACACAAAAGGCTTTGTGTGAGCACACTAGGGGTGTGTGTGTGTGTGTGTGTGTGTGCGCGCCCCTGAGGAACAAAGAAAGAACGTGATCATAAAGCCACTTCTCTGTGAGCTGTACCAACATCCTATGTATTGGAGAAATCGTGATTTTAGTTTGAACTGTATGCTACAGATGTGAATAGACACTTGAGAGCGAGAGATGTAGGGATGTGGTAGAGCAGTGGTTAAGGTGATGGACTACTGTTCAAAAGGTCATAGTTTGAATCCCAGGTCCACCAAGCTGTCTCTGCTGGGCCCCTGAGCAAGGCCCTTAACCCTCGGTTGCTCAGTTGTATAATTAGAAATAAAAAACAAAACGTAAGTCACTCTGGGTAAGGGTGTCTGCTAAATGCCGTAATGTAAATGACGGATTTCTTGCAGAAGGCAGATTTATTCTGAAGTAAAACAAGCACTGAGTTGACTGTTTTGTCTGTCTGTCAGATTTCTTGGCAGATTAGTTTTTAGCTCCAAAGTGAACATGTACCTGAAGAGAATAAAATGAACCAGACCCCTGACAAGACTACCCACGTCCCATGCCGTGTCTGTGTGCTGTATGTCTGTCTTACAGCCAGCTTTGTTGCCCTTTAACAAGAAAGGGCTTTTTGTCATGCAAATCCCCCCCATCATGACTGACGGCCTGAAAATTGCTGCCATTTTCTGTCTCTAGTATGTTCCAAAAGGCCCTCGGTGAACTTGGCCCTCGTGCATTGACATACCTTCTGCTGCCTACAGAAAGTAAGCCATGTGTGAATTATGGTTCTGCTGAGGGAAATTTGTCTATGGGAGCAGAGCAAGCTATGGCAGAGCTAGAGAGGGACTTAAAAGGTGGGATTGTGCACAGAGTGTTCGTTCTTTTTTTTCTTTTTTTTTTTTCCTCCTGCTGCTGGCCTGGTCCGGTCCGTGCAATTCACCTCGGGCTCACTTTTACACAGCAGCTGTTGGCTCAGTGTGAAAACTGCTCAGAAGTATTGAATCATAGTTCTTTTGTGCTTCAACTGTTTTCTAAAACGTTCTGTGTATCATGTGGCTCATACACATATAAGTTGGGCGCTTGCCAAGGCAGCCTTACAGATGTCCTTTTGTGTTTATGCCCCAATATATGGAGAGGCAAATGACAGGAAATGCAAATCCTGACATTTCCATATTCCAAACGGCAAGACTTTTTTTTTTTCTTTTTTTTTTTTTTTTTTACGTTTTCAGTCTCAACCTGTAACCCAAGTTGATACTTGTTTTATCCTTTCTTTTGTAAGACAGTCATGGGAGTGTCATTTTTCACTCAAAGAGTTTCTCTTTCACCGCCTGTCTTTCTCCCACCATTATGTTTATTAACCACCATTTGTAACTTCCTTTCTGATTATCCACTTGCAGACAGGCGTTACATCACATCCCAGGCCTCTCCTCATGACCTGGGCATCAAAGCAAGCCTAAACGCATGGCCTGCACATAAAGAGCTCATTGTCTCTCGAATAATCTACTCTCAGCAGAGCCCAACTGTAACTGCAACCATCTCTCTCTCTCTCTCTCTCTCTCTCTCTCTCTCTCTCTCTCTCTCTCTCTCTCTCTCTCTCTCTCTCTCTCTCTCTCTCTCTCTCTCTCTCTCTCTCTCTCTCTCTCTCTCTCTCTCTCTCTCTCTCTCTCTCACACTGTTCACTAAACACAGGAAAATAATCAAAGCTTTGCTGCATTGTGATTATGATTTGCTAGATTCTGCATCATTGCCTAAAATGTCATATCTGGATTTTTACTAAGAATGAACTGTCTTTCAGTGAGCAATAAGAGGCCAGGACTGGATTGACCAAATTCCTGCATGACCAGATTTTTGAATGAAACTATTCAACACCCATTTAGCTCAAATTCCCAATGATTCTATTCACATTATGTGCTTATTATACAGGTTACAACATAATGGCACATAATCACTTCTATCACACTTGCTTTCCTAAAAACACAAACTTCAAATTGTACTCCAGAAAGGTATCTGCTGTAAATTCTGAACTGTTATTTATCTAGGAAATTTTAAACATTTAAAACATCCAGGAAAAGTGAAAACACATCAACTCATAAGTTGTCTAGTGATTTCCATGTGTAGCGTTCACTTCTGTTTAAAATCTGACAACTGGGCAACTATAAAAGTCTGAAATATTTAAAAGCATTTTGTACTGCATGTGCACTCTCTGGATGTCTGTGTGAAATTTGGTCAGAAGATTAGGTGAAAAGGCCACTGAGGGCACAGAGCAGGGATAGAGGAGCTCAACACAAAGTATGGCACAGCTGCAAAACCAGTGACAGCGATTTGTGTGTGTATGCAGGAGAGAGAGAGCGAGCGTGTGTGTAACCCTGTCTCGCGTCAGTCGTGGTTTTGGCAGTCCTAGCAGCCAGATGCTCCCCCCTACTCTGTGCAGTGTGTGTGTCGCTGTGAAGTCGCCACAGCTGCTGAACAGAGCGGTGCTTGTGCACTTGGCCAGGCGGCCACGCTGGAAATCTTAAAATCGTGGGAAGGAGGAAGTGATGTCTGGCGCTGGGCCTGGGCTCTGAGAACGGTTCGGGAGCGCAACAGCTCAGCCATGCACCGCGCACACAACAGAGTCAGTCACAGCACAGCAGCACTGAAAGAGGAGCTCGCTGACACACAAGCACATACACACATGCAGGAGTTCCAGCAGCAGCCACAGAGAAAGAGTGTTCATTATTTATCATTCTTAGTCCGCTGTGAGCACAGATAGACATGTCCTAAGCTGTGCTTCAGCTTTCAGGGGGGGGGGGAGTGAAATTCTAGGGTAGAGCAGAGAATCACAAATAGAGTAAATGAGACTTTTTAGGCATAACGAAAGAGCTGCTATGCTATGCATGAGTAAGACACAGTTTTATTTGTTGTATTGTATTGCTTCCTTTTTCTACACGTGTTCAGCTGCTCAGTTTCTACCTCATTTGCTTTGTTCAGCACAAATGTGTTTTCTGAGTTTCTAAATTAATAGGCACATTGTGCTGGATGAGAAATGATTAGTAATGAAATATTTCTCCAGAGAGAAGTGTGGTTTGTGTCGCTCTGTACATCCAATCCCTCATCATCAGTAAACACCATTCACATCCATATTGTGGATAAACACATGATGTTTATCCATAAATCCTAACATCGTTATTGCACTTGATAACGACCTAAGAAACTCCTGCAGTGTGGAAAAAATTTTGTTTAGCCCTGCATTTCTAGTGTGGGCAAATAGAGGAAGTCAGTAAGGGCTTTGGTTTCTTTGGATTTGGAAGTGTGCCAACATATGCGGGGATCCCAGAGGGTCACAACGTAAATACACACCTGCATTACTTGTCCATAAGGGATATTTCAATAGAAAAGGCATTAGTTAAGCTCTGCTTTAACCCACCTCTGACATTCGGCATGACTTCCAAAAGAGATCTTTTGGCCTCTTTTATTGTTTCAAATAAAATCTGCATTTAACATTATTTATTATTCCTTATGAAGATTGGCAAAAAAGTCGTCTGAACGTTTGTGTTCTTTTAGGTTTCCATGTCATAATGTGGCCATCTGGTTCTCACAAGATGAGTTGAGCAGAGTATACACAGATACATGCACACAGGAAGAGAGCGATACAGCTCTTACAGACAGACGACGTCCGTAGGGACGGAGCGATGGGAAAATACAGGAACGTGACCAGAAAGAAACAGCAAGTTGATGGAGTTCAGTGTGAAAGAGTAACTATAAGGTACACAAACGGACAAACTCACTGGCAGAGAAAGGTGTGGTTTATTCAGAGAGAATGTAATGGAGAAAAATGTCTAATGGAGGTCTAGTGTAGCAGGTAAACAGTGTCTGTATATCCCAAAATTACATTTTATTAAAGGAATATGAAATATGAGATATGAGTGATTTGGTGGTTGGTAATATTTTTACAATTTCTGTAAGAAGTTAGCCGTTGTGTGCCGCACTATCATCACAAATGAACATTTTTCTAGTCCAGTTACAGTGTTTAATAAAAAAGTATTAAAGAAAAATAAAAGAAAATCTTGAACAGAGATTCAGTGCAGCACTTTCAAGCACTGTGGTATTGACAGAAGTTTTAGCATGAAAGTTGATGCTTTGGAACCTGTTTGATAAGGGCTAAAGCCCTGCTGCTTCACATCTCTATCTGCTGGTACATGAGGCATTTGTGGTTAATATAGGAAACCATTAACCAAAGTGAAAACAGACTAACGCTGACAGTCCCTCAGTGGTGGAATGTGCTCAATCCAAAACAGCAGATTTTGTCACTATCTTCTGAAACACTTAAACAAACCCTAGCTTATCCCCACTCTGAAAAAAGCTGCACTTACACAGGAACTTGTACATCTAATATGTCTATAAATCAATTAAAAATCTAGTCTTGTAATAATACTTGTATTGTCCAACATTAGATATACAGTATCACATTGCTTGTATAAGGATGCTCAATGAATAAATGTACCGTAAATGTAAAGAACTACAAACCGAAAAAATCATTATTTCATTAAAATACACGTACACACACGCACTCCCATCAGCCATAGGGTGTCGCAGCCAGCTGATCTAACAGAGAATGTACAGTGTATAAGGTCACATCTAGGCTTGTCTTAGGGCTATTGACAAACAGATCTGATGGCTCAGGATGACAAGATGAGCCTCAATGCATGTTTGTCATGATTTGCAACAAGCAAAGCTACAGAGAAGTGTGTCAACACATCTAGACGATGAATGAGTTTACCGATCAGTTAAGTTTGCAAGGGCGTGGGTGTGCAAGTGAAGAAGACAATGTGCATTGCACATTGTGTGAGAAACGTTCACAATCATGATCAGAACCTTCACTTACATAAGCCGTGGAATAAAATCAGGGTGTGAAGGTATTAGGTGCTGTGCCTTTTCTGCAGACCTGCAGGCTTTTAGTAACGTATCCAAGTAAAAAGGAATTAGACTGGGGTTTTAGTGAAGCCCTGTGCTGGTTTGAGCTTTGTTCAAGCTGTTCCAGCATGTTGCTGGGTCTGAACATGCTTCACTCGCTCTGCATAGGGGCAGTGGTTGCTCCGGTGGTTAAGACTCTGGAAAGCTGCTACTGTTGGGCCCTTGAGCAAGGCCCTTAACCCCTCACTGCTCCAGGGCCGATGTATCATGTTTGACCCTGTTCTCTGACCCCAACAACGAAAACTGGGATGTGTGAAGCAAGGATTTCACTGTGCTGTAATGTATATGTGACAAACAACGGCATCTATCTGTCTATCCGTATATCCATCTGTCTATCTATGTAAAACCACTATTCCTTATGTAGATGTAAAAAAAAAAAAAATTATGTATAAACCTCAGATTGAGAGATTGAACCTGGAAAATACTGATTTGAGCTGAAAGTGATCCCATTGCTTAGTAAACTCAGTTACACTGGCATCCTTTTATCAGCTGCTTTGGGTTAATGCTGTCGTATCGCTTAAGATGTCTGGTACTGATATTTTAATTCCTTTCATGAGATTACAACATTAAAGCAAAGACGTGTGTGCGTGGGACACTCTTGCACCTCTCGAAGAGCTGGTTATCCACAAATGCACACATTTTCCTCTGCAATGCAGTAGAGTGTGTAATTCACCTAGCCGTTTCAAAATATACACCACAATACACGCTATAAAGCAAATGAATATTTGAATTGATAATTGTAGTTATACTGTAACAGTGCTAGCTAGCTAGCTGACCCTCATATAGGTCTTAATTTTGTTTTTGGTTGTTTTTTTTTTTTGTTGTTTTTTTTTTCCAATTTGACCAGCTGAAAAACATGAGTTTTGATACTGTGCTTATGTGGGTTCCTGTGCATGCAGGAAGTTTGCTGCGTGTGAAGTAGCTAGAGAGATGAAGCTAGTTGTCAAAGTGATCACACTGAAGTGTAGAGCAACAGCTGTTGAGTTTTATAGCGGTGCTCTCTGTGCATGTCTTGATGCTTTTCATATTTTGAAGCACATATGTATGGAATGCAAGTCTCATGTAGTAATTTTTTTGTAATGTGTGTATGGACTTGTCAGACCCGGTCGTTATCGAGAGAAACAGTAATCATGCTGTTTATGGGGGGAAAAATTGTACTTTGGCTTGCGCTTTCTGTGTAGTGATGCAAGATATTGTTTGAAGAAGTGTTTGAGGATATGGCTTACATAAATATGTAAAGTCCCTTACTTGAGCAAGGCCACTATGGTCTAGTGTTGCTCACAGCTGTGGACATGAAACACAACACAAGCTGTGTTTAAAATCAGAGGCTCATTGTGGTTCAAATATAGCTGAGTTGTTCCCATAAACTCTGTTCTGGTTGGCTGCTGCAGACGAGTGTGCGGTGTTCCCTTCCTCGTTGTTCTTATCCTTACACTGAAGGCAAATCGCTCTTAGTGCATGTGTGCATATGTGTGTGTTCCCATATGTGCGTGTATATATGTGTGTGTGTGTGTGCCCGTATGTATGTGTGTGTGTGTGTGTGTGTGTATGTGCGTGTGTCTGTGGCCGGTTCTACAGGCCCAGGCTGGTTTTTTTACCCTAAACAATACTACTGTACAGAGGAACACCAAGATATGTAGTGCCCAGCCCTGAGATCTTAGAAGATAAGGTGAATGTTCAGGTTTCCTTGAGAAACACAAGAATCAAAAGGGTGTTGGGATTAAGCCCATATGAACCAGTTACTTCACTGGCACCATTCCTGTTTCTTTACATAGGTTTTACAATTGAATCTTATTTTACGTAGTTACTGTCTACTAGCTAGCTCCTCCATATGGATCATGAAAGAGCTAATATTTTTCCTCTGAAACACACAAAGCCAGCCACCACATTACTTCTGTCTGCTTGGGCATTATGGTGGTGCAGCGACTGGTGTATCCCAGACTCTCAGCTCCAGGGTTCTGCATGTTTTCCCTGTGTCTGCATGGGTTTTTTTTTCTCTGGGTTCTTTGGTTTCTTCCCTTTTTCCAACCATGCTGGTGCCTTGTTAAATGTTAATCACTCCTTAGATGTGAATGTAGTGTGTGTATTGTGCCCACTTGGGTGTATTTCTGCCTCATGCCCAGTGTTCCTGTGTGGATGGATCAATGAATGCATCTTATGCAACTTCTAGATCAACTGAACACTCTTTAAAAAGAGTTATACTTTCCTCTTTCATGTACACGAACTCACTGCGGTGAAGAGAATCTTGTATCTCCTCACCAGAGGTTTACTGAGTTTTACTTGAAGATCTCACAATACAGCCAAGGCAACATGGGACAAATATGTCACATATGCATAAAATGTGATGTGTATTGAAAAGAGATTTTAAATGTTGATCGTACAAGAAGGACGAACGTGTTAATGTCTTTCTATTTTTAACCAAGGCATGGCAGCTACCCACACCATACAGTACCTCAAATGAGTGTGTGTGTGTGTGTGTATATGCATATAAGCGTGTGGTCAGAGCCCACAGGGCCTGTGTTTTTGATCACATTGTTGTTTCTTAAGAGAGAATCAGTTAGTGAAGTCACAGTGCTACACTATAGACAGGATTATTGTAGCTTTGTATTTTGAAAGAAGACACAAATGTGGATGAAGCTTTTATAACTGCATTTACACAGTAGGTGGGTGGGTGGATGGATGGGGGGTCATGCTTGAAGGAGGGGAGAAGACAAACACACAGAAGTTGTCACAAAGCTGCTGCAGGATGACGGGGAGCTTTAAATCAAAACACCTTAGACACATAACTGAGGAACATGATCGCGTGTGCTTGTGAACCTACAGGAAGAAAATGCTCTTCAGTGAGCAAAGGCAGTTGTATGCTGTTATGTGACAGCATGTTACTCGAGCAGTTGATGCACACCACAAACATTGTACAGACGTTGTCAAAATTGGAGACTATAATGTACAGTATAATGTCTTATATGTACTTATTTCTCTCTCTCTCTCTCTCTCTCTCTCAGACCCCCAGTGCTTGGGCAGATGAAAGCGAAGACAAGAGGAGGAGCTCTCACCAACGTTCGGCGTCCTGGGGCAGCAATGACCAGCTTAAAGAGGTCAGGACTCCTTCCTCCTCCCCCATTCTCTTGTATTCAGGACGAAGCCAGTGCTCTGTCTCGATCTCCCAGCATTTATTCGAGTGCAAACACACAGCAGCATGCTGGGTGGAGACCATGTCAGGATTAGAATAGGGTTAGAAGGGTTCAGCGAAGCACAACCAGCGATGTGTCCCTTCAAATTATAATAATGTCAATCTTCCTATATGGATGTGCTGACACCCTGCTCTTCTCCTGTCACACCCTTTCTAGCAGGGCTTCGAAATTTTAACAGATAGGAAAATTTCCGTTGACTCTGTTATGATATGATATAGATTTGTTTTATGAA
The DNA here is from genome assembly GCF_030014155.1 of Tachysurus vachellii. Taxonomy (NCBI): domain Eukaryota; kingdom Metazoa; phylum Chordata; class Actinopteri; order Siluriformes; family Bagridae; genus Tachysurus; species Tachysurus vachellii. The sequence goes on from NC_083467.1 coordinate 18,380,242, forward strand.
AATGATTCTGTATAACAATTTTGTCCTTGAAGTCCTGCAGTATTGACTGCACATTGATGGCACAGTTGCAACTACACTAAACACTACTACAACCAGGAGTATCATCCAGTACACGGCAAAGCATTTTATAAGAACTAATTTGTAAAATGAGGCATTTCACTTCACTTAAAAAACTCTAGCTCGGTGTGCACAATACCACACTACAGGAAGAAATATAAAGCAATCAACATAATGTTAACAAAATCTTTGTTTAAATAAACATATGTGAGCAAGAATAAATTAACTGTAATTCCAGTATAAGAAGTGTTCATGCTAAATATAATATAAAAGTAAGCTAATGATTGGATTTGTTTTTTGTTTTTTTACCATCATTTACGACTGATGTTGGCTCAATGTTTACATGTAAAAGGATAGAACTTTTAATTTCAAGGTCTCAAATCAGGCACTTAATCGTGTTTATTTTTAAGAGCCATTAGTGTTATATTCTTGAAATTTCTACACACGAATGTTAAAATGCGGATGTGAACCATTTTGTAATATGTTAAATAAAGAAAACAGGCTGCAAACTGTTGGTTTCTTGCCCACTTTTATAAGCGTGTGGTTACTACTTCCTTTAAGAAACACATTAGCGTGACTGTTATCATTTTAAAACCCATTCAGTCTAAGTGAGCAGTCAGTACAACTCAAAAATAACTAGAAGAGTTTGGTAATCTACATTGCTGTCACATGATTAAAAAAGATTTAGGTAAAAGCACAGACCCTCCGTCATATACGTCAGAGACTCCAGGGGGTCTGCAGAGACCCCACATTGTGAACCACACCTCTATAACAGCTTTATAAACTGCTCCATCTATTCAGTCTTTCATTCCTGCCCTCTGCTGGTTTATCTCTCTTCTTCTTTTCTTTCTCTCTGTCCACTCTCTCCAACGAGAGTTCCTCCCTCCCCCTCTTGTCATGGTGCTGATTAATTCCACATCCTGTGCAAGTGGTGGAATATCTGCCCGACGTACGACCTTGTGCTAAATTATGTTTCCCTGACTGCTATACCCGGAGTGCGCTGCCTCACATTCACTTCCAGCTTCAATTGAGTTAATCATTCTCCTCCCAGTCACTGGGTCAGATGTGTACACATGCGCACACACACACACACACACACACACACTCTCTGTACTCAAAATATACAGCTCGCCTCAGTGATGCAGCCAGCAGTTCTTCTGCTTATTCAGTGCTGGCTTGTTCTGCACTGTAACACACACACACACACACACACACACACACACATTAAAAACGCACAATGATGTATGCCCCCACAGACCTATTGAGGCCTGCTGGCCCGATGTGTCTTTGGGAGTTAGGAGTTCTGCAGGCCATTGTGCTGAGGCTGAAAGAGATTGCATGAACGTGTCATTAGCTTCTCCACTCCCCGCCATTACTCATTTATTGACTAAATGAGCCAGGCACTTCGTTTCAGCCGGCTATCTGATCTCTTCCAGCCGTACACCATTCCCTTGCACCTCAGGATGCACGTGAAAAGTTGTGTAGCAAGGATAGTTAGCAAGAGAGTACAAGTATTTTTGTTTTGTGTGTTGCATGGGCTAGAGAGACTGAGATTATATAATTGTATGTTCTCACTTGTGTGTGTGTGTGTGAGGTGCAGTGTGGTGAAGGTGCTGAAGGTAATCACAGAAGAATGCAGGGAGCCCTTGTTGGCTGTGTGGGGTCTCATGCCTTTCTCTGTGCTTTCTTTATTTCAGACTGCTCATGTGAAACACAGCTCTCGATGCACAGATATACACTAAATTTATGTGGCTTTACTTTGTTTTGTGCGATTGTGCCTCTGTGCACGGCTGCCTGAGTGACAGGGTAGTGAGACACTGCTGAAGGCTGAAGGCTAAAGCTATTTTGAAATAGAGGTTAGTGACAAGTATGCTAACAATGTTTCTTTCTCTCTCAGATTGCAAAGTTGAGGCAGCAGCTCCAGCGCAGTAAGCACATCAGTCGGCACCATCGCGATAAGGAGCGCAAATCTCCCTTCAACGGCAACCATGCCGCCATTAACCAATCACAGGTGAGCTCTCTCTCTCTCTCTCTTTCTCTCTCTGTCTTTCTCTCTCTCTCTCTCTCTCTATCTTTCTCTCTCTCTCTCTCTCTCTCTCTCTCTCTCTCTCTCTCTCTCTATCTTTCTCTCTCTCTCTCTCTCTTTCTCTCTCTTTCTCTTTCTCTCTCTCTCTCTCTCTCTCTCTCTCTCTCTCTCTCTCTTTCTCTCTCTCGCTGTCTTTCTCTCTCTCTCTCTCTCATTCTCTCTCTCTCCCTCTCTCTCGCTGTCTCTCTTTCTCTCTCTCGCTGTCTTTCTCTCTCATTCTCTCTCTCTCCCTCTCTCTCGCTGTCTCTCTTTCTCTCTCTCGCTGTCTTTCTCTCTCTCTCTCTCTCTCTCATTCTCTCTCTCTCCCCCTCTCTCTCCCCCTCTCTCTCGCTGTCTCTCTCGCTCTCTCTCGCTCTCTCTCTCGCTGTCTCTCTCTCTCTCTCTCTCTCTCTCTCTCTCTCTCTCTCTCTCTCTCTCTCTCTCTCTCTCTCTCTCTCTCTCTCCTTATCAGCTTGTCTGATCCTGCAGTTAGAAGTTAGAAGCTGCTAGAGGAGGGACGTTTCTGTGTTACTGTGTTGCTAGTTGCTACAGTGACCCAGCAAACTCCATTGTATTTCTGTCTCGTTTTGTCAACACTGTCCTTCCCGTTCTCCATTTCGCCCTTCCTATTTTTTTCTTCAGTTTTGTCTGTCTGTCACTCGCTTGCTTGTTCTCTTTCTGCATTTCTGTCTCGTTCTCACACAGCACTAAAGTGAAGCAGCTGTGAATCTCTCTTAGTTTAGTTGAAGTATCATAAATCACTCCAGTGTTATGAAAGTTTCTGAAAGTACTGCATAAGCACAAATAGGTTTCAGAAGGTTGTGATGGATGAATCATTACAGGATATGGCCACGTTGTGATAAACTAAAGCTTAGCTTGGGTGGAAGACCCCCTCTTTTCTACACACCCGCACTCGCACCCAGACAGTGCAGACTGGATTGTTTAGAAAAGCTGTATCCTTAATGAACTGCCAAAATGCGTAATAGTCATGTTAATTACTCCATCACTTGTTGTAATAGACACCACGCGTGTGCACACACACGCTCACACACACTAACACAAACTCACACATAAAGAGATTGAAAAGTGTTGGTGAGAGTGCAGGACAGCAGTGTGCAGGGTTTGATCTGCGAGTGTGTGTGTTGGGGCTTAATCAGCAAGGCCAGGTGCAAGCATGAAGGCTCTCGAGTGTGAAAGGCTTCTCTTCATGAGCAGGGAATTAGTGAATAAATTACAGCGATCACATTTGGATCGGTCTTGCTCTCTTTTTTTTTTGTCTCTGTGTGTGTGTTTTGTGTTTGCTCATGAATTAGGCCTGCGTGTGGCAAACGTCCTGCACGCCTGCTCTGTACTGTACTATAGCTGCCAGCCGGTCAATTAAAGGCCGCTCTCTGTCCGGCTGTCCCTCTCTGTGGGTGTCGGGTGAGGGAGACGAGCTTGTTGTGTGGCTACCTTTTTGTCTGAGTGCCTGTGGCAAACTAAAGCACCATCTGTCGCTCCACCGTATTGAGCTTGGCCCTACTGTACAGAGTCGAGCTTTCTGATCTCCAAGAAACACAAATACCCAGCTCAGAATGCTCATGGGTTGAATTGGTTCTGCCGGGAACATTAGTGTGTCATTAGGGTGTAGTGCAGAGCGAACAGGAATGCTGGGTTGTTTTAAGAGAGCGCTAAGCTAGTTGATTTTGGTCCAGACTCTCAAGGAAGTTTTTACAATGCTGCCTGGCTGAGAAAACACATGGAAAGATGGGGGCTTTAGTTCCAAAAACGCATGTCTGACATGAGGTAATTTAGTCACAAATTAAATAACTTAATTATTCTCTACACTGAGTGTTTTTTTTTTATGTGCCATTGCTGCCAGATCTGTATAGTGGTATAAATGGAATGGTATAACTTTCTTCATGGAGACTTTATTGTCTCAATGAGGTTTATTTGCTTGGGGGTTCCTTCTCTAAAGCTGCTCTGCTTCACATTAGACCTAATAGAAAGCAGGTGAGAAAAGAATTGGCTATATAACCATGTTAATTCTACCAGACTAGGGTTTATTTGGACCAGAGGGACACAAGGTTCTCATTCAGTGTCATAGCTAATCTATAAACTGGTGTGCGTTCTGAGGTTTGCCTGAGCTGCGTTTGTATGGACATTAGTGTAAAATACCTTATTGTGATACTTCAATATATATACTGTAGATAAATAAAGAAGAAAACTTAAACTGGTTCACAGAGTTCACTAACATTTGTTAATATTTTTTTCTTGGATTTAAGTGAAGACCTTTTTTCTTTGTAACCTGACTCTTATATGTTATTTAGGAAGCTACTTGAACGTAAAGTTCCTTGAAATATTACTGCTCTAATTTGACAGGTTTAAATAGGTGACCTAAATACTGTATCTTTTTGAACATTTGTAAAGTACCTAAACTTTACAGCTTATTATAATTCAAGTAAAAATGCCTTCTCACTCTGCAAGATCTTATACAGAAGATCAGCCTTGCGATTTGGACTCATATTGGACGTTAAAGTCAGCTTTGGTTTGGGAAATGCTGACATCAGACATGGATTTAGCCCTAGTGTAAACACTGGATATAGGAGGTTAATGTGGAGTGTTTGATGTTATAATAATACTTAAGTAGTCAGGCCTGTTTAAATCTCCATGTATTTATTTCTTTCTGACCCAAACTGCCACACCTGCCCTAATCAGTGGGGCACCTACTCTTTCTCACCCACACACCACCCCCAGCCCTCTCAAATGAAGAGTTGTTGCATACACTGAACTGGATCTCCGGCCTGAAAAGACACACAGCGTGACCCCTTGGAGGTGTAGGGGGTGCAATGTGTGTGTGTCTGTGTGCCAGGACTGGGGGCAGGGTTAATTGTAAGAGGTGACTGCAGAAGCCCTGTCCCATTGGAGGTGTGTATATTTTAACTCTGTGGTTTAACAACAAACAGCTCTATCAGTGTGGCTGAACTCAACGCTCTGCTATAGTACTGAGCAAGGTGTGTGTGTGTGTCTGTGTGCGCTAATCATTTCTGGAGGTGTCAAGGTGTGGAGGTGCCACACACATGCTTTGATTGTTTTAGGCCCAAATCAACATCGTCTAACAACTTTTCTCTCTCTCTCACACAAAGAAACACATTTTTTTCTTTCTTTCACTGCCCACTGAGTCTTATGTTACTCAGCTGCTCTGTCAGAATATCAATGTTTTTTTTCCTTTGCAGCCTGATCTTTCCTGCCACATAAGAACATGTCTGAGCGTAGCTGGAGCAAAGCGAATAATTTCCTGTGTGGACTCAATCTCCACAGCACCCACTAGTGTTTGAAACAAGAACACCCCAGTCCATGGCTGTGCAGCTCTTGGCACATTGGGAAGAAACGATGAAGAGCTCTGCAGCGTTGTGCTCAAGTTTGATCTGACTGCAGAGCGAGGAATGAATTGCGCTCCATTGGTGCCCCCTCTGTGGTTAGCTTGTGGTTTCACATGTGTTTTTCTTGGATTGCTACATTCATGAGGAAGAGTGGGTCGTTTGATGGCTGCTGATTTCTTTCAACATTTTATTCAGATAGCAGGCCACAAGAGAGGGAACAGACTTGAATTTAGTCTAAACTATGCTAAACTGTTGCTGGGAATGCATGGGTGGTTTTGTAGTCAGGCTTATGAATGTGTAGCAAGTCTCTGAAGGAAGAGTGTGTGTGTGTGTGTGTGTGTGTGTGTGTGTGTGTGTGTGTGTGTGTGTGTGTGTGTGTGTGTGTGTGTGTGTGTGTGTGTGTGTGTGTGTGTGGTAGAGCTTTTGTATTCGTAAGGTTGTTCATAGTTCAGCTCTGGTAAACAGCCGTGGCCTCGTGAATCTCCTGCTTTTTATAAATGCCACAGCAGTGAAACAGGGCCGTGTGTGAATGTGCTTGTGGCAGATATCAGAGCCAGGGGACGGTTCAAAGGGATTCTTCCATCTGACCTCTACATTTAAAGGCAGGGTCTAGTAACCAGAACAAACCCTTGAAAGAAAGACCACTTGCTTACTGCCAGTAAAAACATCACAATGACATGAATTAGCCCACTTTAGCATTTAGGGCAGCTACACTTTGCTCCAAACCTGTGAAGATTTATGACGATTACTAAACTTCTGATTTCTAAACTTTCTGCACTTAATTACCTTGTGAGATAAAGCTTAGACCATATATCATACATAACAGGACCTTCTCAAGCTCATATCTCTTTATATAATGTGTAGCATATGAGCAATTTAAAAAGGACAAGAATTGGACCAGAATAAAAAAAATATTGCTTGAAATCTCACTAATAATGGAAGTCAAGGGCAGGCTCCATCAATAATCTCATAAAAATGAGCAATGTGAAATTAAATCTTAGTTACATTCCATCAATACAGTGCTAGAATGAGACAGACATGCGAGACGGGCATTGTTGTGGAGATTTGCCCAACTTTTAAACACTACAGCAGTACTGTAAAGAAATTCTGGCTTTTTTTATTGCCTCTCTCAAAGGTTTTGTGGTGCCCACGGGCCATCACACCCACACATCGATGTCAGTAACTTAGAATCACAAATTCCTCCTTCTGAAAATCTAGTACCTTCTCAACATGAATGATTGATTGATACAGACTTCAAGCTGAATTTACAAATGCCTTTGACTGAAGAATGCTAGTATTTATTATTTAGTATTTATATTTTAGAGTAATGCATTTCTCAGTGAGCTTTGAATAAACAGGTTTTCCGTCTTGTACAGAAACAGGAAATGTGTTCAAGTGTGTTGTAATCATGTGTACGCCGCACATGCTGGAGATGAGGGTTAAAGTTAAATTTTAAAACTGCTGGAGCGCACACACACGCACGCACATGCACACTCACTTTAACATGACACTTATTCTTTAAGAAGAATTAGTCTAATAAAAATCTTTATAAATTAGGAACTAATTATCAACATGTAACCCGGAAGGAAAATACAGATGTGTCTGTGCCTCTGTCACAGTCTTTTAAATATTATTAACATTCTTGCTTGCGGTTATTGAACATACCTTGTTGATTTGATGGAAAGAAGTTGGAATAACTAGCGTTCCTCTAAAGTTGAAATATCTGTAGCGTTCTAACATCTTCCTACACATTTGTATCACACTCAGACACTCCAGAAGCCTGGAGCCGCATACGCATAATGGCTATTTATGAGCTAAAAGAATCACGAAGTGTTTTCATGCCTCGCAAGCCTCTGACCTCTTACAAAATACAAACAGCAGACACAACTCCCTCACGTGGTTCACTCACACACACCTCAGACCTGTGATGTACCATCTACCATGTAGTGCTTGGTATCCAGTGTCCTTAGCTATACTAATCACAAAGCGCTGGCCCTCCTGACCTTCAGCCACAGACCGTCTTGATCAGATCAATAGCTATAGTGTGGGAATGACCCAGAAGGCTAAAAACACATTGTCTCATTTTGCACACTACTAAAAAGATCCTGACACTTCAGACCAGTGGCAGTGCCCATGTCCCAGGACAGCTCGCCACTGGAAATTTGACACGTAAACAAATATTTGTCTCCTAGTGAGCTGTTGCTAGGAAGTTGCCAGGAGCTGGACAGCATCACTTAACCAGCTTATTGTTTTCGGGTGACCTCAGAGGTCAGGGTTTGGCACAGTGTCTACTTGTTGGTTTTACACAGGTCCCATGTTGTATTTAAAAGGCCAGGAAAGAGAAAAAATGTATTCCTTCATTCTTTAAATTGAAATACATGGTGTCTTATTTATTTAAATTCACAAACACATTGTTCACCCAGAGGTCCCAGAGGGGTAAAGTTGTGCTGCACTGGGTGTGGTGTGGTGTGGTGTGGGGAGTTTAAAGAGGGCCTGGATGTATAGAGATGTTAATGAGGGTTCAGGGTGCAGGCTGATCCTCCGTGCTTAAAGAGACTGTCACAACGGGGCCACACAACTCTGCCACATCCTCCTAATGCACACACATTGTTCCCTAAACCTGTCAGTAAAGGGGGAGGGGGCAAGAGAGAGAGAGAGAGAGAGAGAGAGAGACAGAGGAAAATGAGAGAGAGGTGGATGATTTCTGGGACAGACAGAGCTGAAGGGGGAGGATGAAATGGAGAGAGGGTGTGGAATGTGGGAATGGTAGAAATGGAGAGACTAGAGTAACTCAATGGAGGGAGGGAGCTGAGAGAGCGAGGTAATCACAGAGCATGAGCTGAGGACTGAACAGAGCAGAGGGGGTGGAAGCACAGAAACTGGAGGAAGACGAGAGAGTCCTACGAGAGAGATGACCGGAAGTCGGCTCTCAGAAAAGGTGACGCTTTTCTACTTTGCCATCCGATTCAGACACAGTCATTTAAGTCCAGCATGCACGTGTTTTCGAGGGACGTGAAGATTGTCCGGTGTGTCTCTATATGTCTGAATATAGCCAGGAGGTCTGTGCCTCAGCAAATCAGAGACAAGTATCAGTTGTGTGTCACAATGTTACATAACTGGGATCTGCAGAGAAAACACTACACCAATCTGCAATGATAGCCTGCAGTCTGTGTCTGTGCTGATTTAGTGTGCTGTCACTTACACACACCACTGTTAGCATATGCTTAATATACAGTGATAACATTTTGTTTGTGGACTGTAATTCAATTGTGTGTATGTCTTGTACCTCTTGTGTACATGTTTTTATAGTCATGTCATTCCTTATCTCCCTCTGAGAGGACATTTCTCTCTCTCTCTCTCTCTCACAGACACACTCACAATGTGCTCGCCCACACTTCAGAGCATTCAATTCAATTCAAGTTTATTTGTATAGCGCTTTTTGCAATTGCCATTGACTCAAAGCAGCTTTACAGAACATAAACATAGAACAAAAGGTTAATATAAAGAATAATATAAAGATTAATATAATTCAGAAATTCAAGATTAATATTACATATATTTAAATGTATTTGTATTTATTCCCAATGAGCAAGCCTGAGGTGACTCAGGTGACTTTGGCAAGGAAAAACCTTGAGAGGAACCAGACTCAAAGGAGAACCTCATCCTCATATGGGTGACATCTTCAGCATGAGTTCTCAGAAAATAGACATAAAAACGCAAGTTCACACAATGTTTTTCTACGTTCTCTTCATTGCTCTGCATTTATGTTTTCCAGGCTCCCATCCCAAAGAGCGTCCTGATCCCTATCCCTATCTCCAAATCCTCTGTCTCACGATTTCGCAACAGTGTCGAGGGCCTCAACCAGGAGATTGAACGCATCATTATCCGAGACTCAGGAGACAAAGACGAACAGTTTATTGTGAGTAGCAGCCACTGTGGTGTCACAGAAACATGGTGGTGTTTAACACTAGGAGCTCGCGGGCTTTGAGTATTAAACGAGTTTGACTCCTAGTCATAGTGTACAGATACTGATCAGTTACCGATAATGATCATGCCCTTACAGTAAAACATGTACATTACATCATGTGAATTTAAAATGACTTCACCTTCTGTAGTCTGTGAAGAGCAGTGAAGACAATGTCAACCGTCTCCCTTCTGTCAAGCATACCCCACCCATGATGCTGAAACTATATGGCCTTAGAGTTGCCTAAGCACCTCTATGTGAATAATAATAATGTGAATTAAGCGAAGCGGGCCCATTGCATAGTGATGTTTTAAATTTGCTTTTGGATATTTTATGGTATTATAAGACTATTGGAGGCCTTGAAACGTCATAGGGTATATCGTTCTCCACTCTGCAGCCTCAGGATGCCCCTGATGGGCACCGTGCACCTCCTCCACTGTGCCAGCGCAGTGCCAGCTCACGCAGCATTGACACACAGACGCCCTCAAGCAGCACTGTGGGCAGCACCCATAGTAACAGCAGCAGCCGGTCCCAGTCTGTCTCACCCGCCTTCCTGAGTGTGCCCAATGAACCCTGCAGTGACAGCCCCTCTCCCAATGAGGAAACACTCAGTTACTGTCATGATAAAGGTACACCCCACACACACACACACACACACATCATATTCTCTCTTTCATTAGCCTAATGTTTACTAGTGTCGATAGGCAGGTTTACAATTCAACAATCATTTCAGGAAATCTAGCGTATTTCCACAGGAAATCAGGCTTGATTCTAGTTCTTTAATAATTACTGGAACCATTTCAAAGTAGTTTGAAATGTTTGGTCTCTTTTCGTTTATAACACAAGTGGTGTGTCTGAAGGTTTTGCGTGTTTTACATGTGTCAAAAAAAAAAAAAAAGACTTGGTATAAGAGACTAGCAACTAGATCCAAAATTAGTATTTATATTAGGCTTTGCTCATCAAAGCCCCTAATGTCTTGTTTCACTGTCTTTGAGTTTAAAAGCCTAAGTGGTCATTCATGGGAGGAAAACTAACAGTAATGTGTATTCTGATAACAGATCTGACTCCTGGATCTCCTCTGCCCAAGTACGCATCTTCCCCCAAGCCCAACAACAGCTACATGTTCAAACGTGAGCCTCCTGAGGGCTGCGAGCGTGTCAAGGTCTTCACTGAGGAAACACAGTCAGTACTCCTCCTGATTCCCTCTTTATCATCTTTCGCTCTCTTTCCCACGTTTGTTTTTGGTTCATTCTGCATCTGTTGGTCCTTGAAGTGCTGACTGTGTATGACTTTGATAATGGTCTTCAGAGCTGACTCAGTGTTTTTGACTGACTCTCTCTGTCTTCCCTCTGTTCTCTCTGCCACTCAGGGCCAAACCTCCGCGTGAGATCCCGCAGTTCCTGTGCCCAGACAGAAACAAGGTCAACTTCATCCCCAACAGCGGCTCGGCGTTCTGCCAGGTCAGCATTCTCAAACCACACAGCTTGACGACTGTCGCTTCAGAGGCCGAACAGAGAGTGTCCCGTGGCACCAGCACCCTATCTCAGTAGCCTTCCTCCTCTTCTTCCTCATTATCCTCCTCATCCTGCCTCGCACCACATCTAGGAGACGCAGAGAGCTTGATATGCAATCAATCAACCAATCAAGTTTCTTGGCAATCCTGTCCACCCACTCCACCCCATCCCCAAAAATAAGCACAGCGCACAAATCAAATAAATCAAACAAAAGTCAAGAAACAAAAGAAAAGAAAATGTAGGGCTCTATTTTGGTAACACTGCTTATATTTGATAAGATAATGACTTTGCTATGCAGCTTTTTAGGTCAGTACTTGTACTACTTAAGGACCAGGAGGACATGTTTTGTGAGGGTTTGTGATAAGCATAGATATATTTTTATTGTTCCTATACCTTTGATAGATATGAGTGAGTGCAGACATGTGGATGAATATTTTGTATCTCTTATAGGACACACAAAGAGAGCATCTTTTCGTGTTTATTGCTCTTCCTTATTCACTCGGAGTGTGAGGCTTTAGAGACTGAGAAAATGTACCGTTTTCTAATAGCTTGCAGTGTATCTCTTTTAGAGAACTGGAATTCTTTTCCCCATAGAGTTAGAACAGTGCATCATTGAATTCAAATGATATCTGAATATTGTGGATGATCCGACAAGACCAAGAGACCTGGTATGTAGAAGCTGGGTCGATGAAGGCCTCTGTCTTAATGTTTTTTTTTTTGGCCTGCGCCCGTCTGTGTGTTTGGACCATGAGGCGGACAGCAGGAGAGACTAATATCAGACAGGCTGAACTCCACTGGCCTTGTACACCCCAACCCTCCTTCCCTCCCTTTCCTCAGTGCAGAGAAGAAAAGAAAAGAGGGAGTGAGTTCTGCGCTACGTTGAAGACTGGCAGGCGACAGCAGCACAAGAGCACAGAAAACGGCATGCTTTTGTTCGTGTGGCCGTAATGAATTCGAGTCCAAACGCTGAACTTCAAACACATCAGGGAACAAAGAGTGTGTGAGACAGAGCGAGAGAAAAGAAGAGAGATGCAATGCTGAGGGCATGATGAATTAAGAGAGAGTGAGTGTGTGTGTGTGTGAGCGAGAGAGAGAGTACATGCGCACAGAGACTGTTGAACTGAGGGTGATGTGACACTGAGAGAAAATCTGGAATACAAACTTGCATCAAATGGATATTTCATGGAACAGGACTTTTGTTTTAAACTGTATTTAGTTAACAGTTTGAACATGATTTAACTGAATAAGATGTTCACTGACATATCACAATTCATTACAATAATTTAGTCCAATAAGCTTCAAAAACCTGCGTTTTATATTCAAGATGCTTCATGTGGATCATATGAACTTAAAACCGCTCCAGAATGTCATACACATTGTGTTTGGAAAAGGTACTGGTCATACCTTCAGTGCACAATTCATGCTTCTGCATGCAGTCTACCTGCTTTCAGTTTTCATGCCTCTGAAATATGATGAAAACAAAACAATCTGAAACTTAAAAATTGAAATCATTCCCAGTCGCTGGCTGCTTTTTGGGCCACGTCTCTCTTCCTCAGTGTCACAGAGCTGACTAATAATAAACACTGCTTGCCAAGTGTCTGTCATTAATGTTCTCATATATGCTGTAGGCATTTGAGCCCATTTTTGTATTGTGTTTTATGTTAACAATGTCGCTGTTGTAATCAACTATTGGCTGAAAGGCAACAAGAACAGGCTGTTATGATTACTCTGTAATCCTGTCCAAAGAAAATGGCTGCTGTTGAAGCCAGGAGGAAGAGTGAGGCGGCATAAAACCATGATTCAGAGACGGTTTACTGTTCCGCAGTATCAATAAAAAATAATCAGGCTCAAACCTGTGTAAAGTTCTAATGAAGACCAAAGCCGTAGAGTGCCTGCTTTAGTACATCACGCTAGTGGCTTGGTTTCTGACCTTCACTCGTTCCCTTGTTTATTGAGCAGACCTGGGTTTGGGCTCAATCACTTGGGTGAAGCCCAACACACTTCTGTAGTATTGGGGTCCTGTTTTGTTTTGTTGTTTTTGTTCACAAATGTTAAGGTATTATTTTGTGCTTTAAATAAAAGAAATAATAAACTTGAAAAAAAAAAAAATCGCACTTTTTGCCAGTGTTGCAGATAAATTAGGCCCCACGTGGCTTATAGCTTTGAACAACTACCATTTCTAACTATTACAAGGTCTTAAGCATCTGAAATCAGCTGATGGTTACCACTGTAGGTCTGTACTCAGGAATGTACGAACGTTAAGCTCTTCCCAACAACTACAAAATGATTAACAGTTCTCTGGAACAATTGAAGATGTATCTGCTTAGGATATGTGCCTATATTTAAGTAGAGAAGTGTGCTCAGTGTAGAAACTATTTGCATTTTTTAATAAGAATGGTGGCCTTCATTTTCTCTTTCTAATTAGTGTATTTGTTAGTTTGAAAGAATGAAGAGAATAAGAGTGTCCTACATAGTTGGGTCACATTACATGCTCATACACATTTTGAAGAAACTAGACAAGATTCTCAGATTAGATTTGTGTTGTAGAGTTTTCTCTTCATGTTGCACATTTAGGTCTGCTCAGACACAGCTTAAACACTGTTGTGTAGGCCTCTGATCTATTACTCTGTGTGAGAGGTCTATCTCTTCTGTTGTCTTCTGTTCTATTCTGTTCTTTTTCTTCCCATACAGTTCATGTACTCCATAATGTTCCTCTGGATGTATGTAACCGGAAAAAAATAAAGTTGCAGCTGCTCCAAATACAAAGTACGAGGTGTTGGTGGTTATTTTTTGTTCATGTCCAGCTGGGTGGAGATCAGAATAATCTTGGCTTTATTAAATGATCTTAAACATGGATAAATGTCAAACACATTCATTTGAAAGTCCAAACACATTCCAACAATGCTGAGCTGGATCATTAGAGATGCTGAAATGATCCTGACCCTGAAATGAGCAGAAATCCCAAGTCATGTAAGCGTGTTTCTTTTGGCACTCGGGTTCATAAAGACAAACATAACGCGTCCAACATTTTTTATTTTTTATTTTTAAGAACATGCCACCTAGTGGAACAACATAGCAGGTCATGAATGACACGTTTGTTCTCTAGCATCCTAGATGTGATGAAATTTTGAGTTAGTCTTTGATCTGATTTGAGGTTAAAACATGTTATTATCTTGTGTTATAAAAAGTAGAACAAAAATAGAATAAAAAGTAGTTACACTAAAAATAGAAATAGAATTACCTGTACAAGAAAGGGGAAAAATATTAGAGAAAATCTCAATAAATAGACTAGACAAAATTGGTGGCTGTTGTCCAGAAAAGTCCAAGCTCTAGTCATGTATTGTTCTCACTGTGCCGACCTTCAGGGAGCAGAAGTGCTTTCCTGACTGCAACAGAGAGAAGAACTCATTGGTTGGATGAATGGATGGATTATACGTATATTAATGTATATTAATTTAATTCATTTTAGTGTTTACATCTAACAGCTTGTTTTTAGGAGGTTGTGAGTGTTAGCAGTAAAGAATCTGGAGCAGATACATGGACAACATGCAACAGTCCAAACAATCAGCAACCTGATCTCAGGAATGAACCTGTAGACCATAGGAGCTGTGAGGCTACAATACTTCCCATTGTTCTGTAATAAAAGAAAATCTATTTAACAGAATACATTTAAAATGAAATAAAACAATAATTGTATACTATAATGTAAGGTGTCTAATATAGTCTAATTGTATACTATAATGTAAAAAAATATATATTCCCCTGTAACTTGAATGCTCTTAGTCTGGTAAGCTTTACACCATCATGGGACAGCTAATGAGTGTTATTTTTTGTTCATGTGAATGAAAGCCCTGGGCCACTCTCACTGCAGACTGTGGATGCTGTTGTTGCAGTGTGTTCTTCTGTGAGTGTTCCCTGCATTTGGGTGAACGCTGTTTGAAATTGTGCAGTCATGCAAGTTTTACAGCCGATGTCCAACCGCCAACCCACCCCCATTTTTTTCTGTATGTAGAGACGAAAGTGTTCACACGAAGGACGGTGTAAAGACCTTGTCCAAACAGAGACATTTTTCCCCCAGTGTCTCTGTAGCCTCATGCTGCCACCCGCAGAAAGCCCTTATCTAATGAGGGACCATGAACAAGCTCTCTAACAGGGGCATACATTGCTATTCCCGCATCTTGCAGATCATTATCACATTAACATTGCAGCTAAGACAACCTGAGACACAGTATAACACAAAAGTATATAACAGATTTAACACTGCTCAGAAAGAAACACAAAACTCGATGATGAGTGGATTTATCCAGAATCCATTTATGCACACATCCCAGTGCCTAGAAGAAACATGCAGGGAGGAGGGAGAATAGGCTGAGACTAGACCATTTATTCCCAGGTCACATAATTGGACGTGGCATGTGATTAGCGCAACAAGGGGGTTAACTGAATAGGCCAGGAACTCTCTCATTTCTGATATGTTCTAACACACAGTCTGCTTTTGTGAGAATCCAGAGGAACTATATAGTTCACGTATTTTTTGTAAAGCATTTCCACTGATGCCTTTATACATGAATGCACACACACTCACCCCCACAATCCTCTTGTCCATCTCTCACCCTCTGTCACTCCTGCTTTTTGGTTGAAAACGGATCCTTTCTTCAGTTAGGGGTATTGTACTAGGATGTGTGAGACTGCTCGTCTCCGTGTCCCACCGCTCTCCTCCGAGCTGTTCTTTCTCTGATCTTGGTGCCAATGGACCAATAGGGGACAAGCTTCATGCCCAGCCTAGGATTACAGGCCCAGATTCCTCCCTTTCTCCCTTCACCCAGAGCGTGCAAACCGTCTTTGTTACAGGCTAAGCTCAGATGCTGTGGTGTTAGTTTAAACCTGACAAAGGATCAGCTGGTTCAACACAGTCCTCGACACCAAGCCCACTTCTTCAGGTCCAGTGCCTACACCAGTG
This sequence comes from Tachysurus vachellii, assembly GCF_030014155.1. Taxonomy (NCBI): domain Eukaryota; kingdom Metazoa; phylum Chordata; class Actinopteri; order Siluriformes; family Bagridae; genus Tachysurus; species Tachysurus vachellii. The sequence continues at coordinate 18,396,164 of NC_083467.1, forward strand.
TCTCTTACTGTTTTAACTTTGTGGAATGCTGAGACAGGTTTTCTGCTGGCAGACGGTTTAGTAATCATGACTAATCATTGTGAAGAGCAAATTCCACACACCGACTACTAGTTAAACTCCTCAAGCCACAGAATAAAATGATCAGGTATGATATGAGCTCAGAGCTTATTTTATTTCTTTTACGTAACATGTAATGCAGATCGGTACTGCTGTACTGCCAGCGAAGTTTGTGGCTTTCCTAAGCACTTTGAAAATTTCCTTACCTTTTTTTAATAATGGGATATAATTAAGCTTCATATTTAACTGAACCACCGAAATCATCCCTCCATCTTAATATTTTCTCTCAAATCTTAACAGCTTGCCTTTTTAAAATGTTTTCCAGTGTGCAACATTCTGCAAAAGTACTAGTTTTATTATATAAGTTTAGCTTCCCTGATGTTCAGGTCTGAGAGACATTCATTCATTCATTCATTCATCTTCTACCGCTTATCCGAACTACCTCGGGTCACGGGGAGCCTGTGCCTATCTCAGGCGTCATCGGGCATCAAGGCAGGATACACCCTGGACGGAGTGCCAACCCATCGCAGGGCACACACACTCTCATTCACTCACGCAATCACACACTACGGACAATTTTCCAGAGATGCCAATCAACCTACCATGCATGTCTTTGGACCAGGGGAGGAAACCGGAGTACCCGGAGGGTCTGAGAGACATGTAGGATATAAAGGAGCAATAGAGAAATTTAGAGCAATAGAGAGTTGGACCTGATCCAGTTGCTTCTAACAGAGTGGAGTTCAGCCAGAAGTGCAGGGGGTTGGTTTAACTCAGTGTAGTTCAGGCTGGAAAAGTGTCTTTAATGTGTTGTTTTGTATTATACAGCATTGTGTGAGTTAGGGTTAGGGGTTAGGGGGGTTAGGGTTAGACTCAGACCTTGCTCCACCCAATGGGTTTTTTTCCGTTGTTCCAGTCCAGTGTGTGTCTCTGTGACTGCAGTGCAGAACAGGTTGGTTAGAAAACAGAAAACTGAAAGTGGAAATAAACCAGTGAAGCCGCATCATCATTACATTTGGCAATATTTTGCAAGGAATTTCTAATACCTTTGAATGATGATGCACAGTTCCAGCTAGAACACTGTGACATTTGGCTTTATATTAGGCAACTGTTTCCCTCATTGCTCCTGGAAGCCTGAACAGTACAAATGAGCAGTTTGGCCACGGGAGAGACAATTTCCCCTTAAATCCCAAATGTACTTGAACATCCAAGAAACATTTTGTGTACAAAGTTTGCTTCTTTGGTTTTGTACTAGTGTATCAAGGCTCACATTGCTAACAAATATCAGTTTAAGTTTATGTAAACTGCATATAATTCACTACACATTCACCTCAAAAAAACATTGGGCTAAGTGAACACTTAAATAGTTAAATAGCTAAATAGCAGAATAATATTTTGCCTGAACAATTCCACCATTAAATCATGCTTCCTTCTTACATGTGATGTTTGCACAGAGTGGTTATCAAACTAAATGTAGAGAATGAAACCGATTTGGTCGCTGTTACAGTTTTTAACCGTGCAAATGTATCAGTGTGTCATGCTTGAGTTTTATATTATTGACCTTCTCACCATGGCTTAGGGTAAAGATAACCAAGCTTTAGCTGTAAACCTGCCTTACTTTTCTAACAGCATTAGTCTGTATAAATCAATGTACGTGAATTTCAGGCACTAAAAACATTGTGACAGACTACGTTTAGGGAAAATGTGTATTTTTCTCTCTCTTTTTTTTTTGTTGCCAGAACTACACCCCAGTGTAAACTCAGAAAGGCTTGTTAATTATCTGATTAGTTAAATCAGGTGTACTAAAGAAAGCGTAATGATAAAAACCTGCAGCAGCACAAGGGAGAATCAGTGGAGTAGATTAGTGTTTAAAAATCATTTCTGGAATTGTACCATTGTGTCTTTTGTGTCTGTGTGAGGTTTCGTACAAACATGTTGCTCTTAGCTGCAGAAAACAAACTGTTTTCCATCCAACCAACAAGAAGTAACATAACAAAAGGTAATTATATATCTATGCCAAAATATTCTCAATTGGTTTTATTACCTACTGGACCACCTACAGAGATCATAACTGTAAATGTGGATTAAAGGAGGCATTTGCAGTGTTTGGAAAGTCTTTCTAGTACTGCAACAATCATTTTAAGAAAGCTCCAGAAACAAACGTGATATATAATATATACTGGAATGCAGTGAATCTGTCTAGTTTCCTTCTTACATGGCTAATTTTATTAAATGTTCCAGCCCATAAATGAGCAATCATTCACCCATGTTCTATAGAAGACAATTCACAAGGCATATGTAGTTTTCCAAAACCAAAAAGATTGATGGCAGGGTGTGCTTAAAAGGGAATAGTCAGAGTTTAATTAAATTATTTCTTAAAAAAAATTGTAATTGCACATTTTATACAGCAGAGGGCACTTAAAATTATAAACTGCATTTTTACTCTTAATACATTACAAATTAAGAGTGAATTTTTAATAAGCCAGACCTGAGTAAATGTGTCAATAAATATGTTAATATTTATTATGCAGGATTAATACAAACCTACCACATATTCCAAATAATTCACTTTGCTGATGTGTACTGAAAAGAAAAGAAAATATAACTGGATTTATAGCTAACATTACCCTCAGTTTGTGCTTTGTGTGGGTCACCATTTCTTTATGAAAATAAATAAATAATAAATAAATAAATACACTACATTATCAATATTATACAAAGCATCTAAGCAAAGTCCAAAACTGGAATTTAAAGCAATTTAACACTAAATTGTCCAATTGTAATAAATGCAATACTAAATTGTAATTTTTAAGCAAATCATGGCTTTTAAGCACTTGCTCATAAAGGCATCCTAGGATATTATGAAAGTTGATAGAGGCACCAACCCTGGACATGAACACAACAATATAAATGCCTCTAGATTCTTTAGAAATTCTTATTTATATCTGAGACTGAGCTTCATGATATCATGAATTCAGGGCGTTTAGCACCACCCATGTTTACTGGTACTTGGTATTATACCTGATATGTTTAACACATCCTGTATATGTATGTATGTGTGTGTGTGGTCAGGATGGTCTTACCTGTAACTGTTATAACTATATCTTGGCCCGGGAAAGCTTAGAGGAAGCTGAAGAGCTTCAAGTGAGAGTGTGTGACTTCTTTCTAGAGTTCTTTCTTATGTGAGTTTAAGAATATCTTTTTAATCAGTCAACAGTCAGGGTTTTAAACAGTCAATTATTATTTAATTTTTAACACCAAATGCCCTTATCCCGTTCGAGGTTTGAGATCAACATATTTAATAATTATTAATCTTTACAAATTATTATATTATATTATTAGTATCCTGCAAATTCATCTGTAGGATAAACAAGGATTCTTTCTGCTCTTTGCCATACAACCTTCTTGTCCACAGTGCATCAACACAATAACTAATATAAGAGCAATAAAATGGCAAAATTTAATGAAGATCATTCATAGAAGACTACATAATCAGCTGAATGAAACACTCTCCAGGGAAAGCATCATAAGGCAATGAAACTGCCACATATGGCAGGGGGCAGGTTTGGCTGGTGAGAGCGTCTGGCGGGTGCCGAGCACACAGTGAGTCAGCTGCGTATGCATGAACAACAAAGCATCCAGCTCTGCTCTGTATTACAGTAACTATGGTATGAGTTTCCAGTCTTCTGCTCCACATCAAACACATTTCATAAGCCAAGTTAGTCTGAAACAAAGATCACTCAATATGTTTAAATTTACTGCAGCTACACTGTCCTAAAATACTGTCACTAAAAAAGATGCTTTGAGAAAGTAAGTGTCTCCATGACTGTGTACCGTCTGGTTATATGAACCTAAAAGCAAGAATAAGGCCCTCTGTATGACAGTTAAACATATTGTGCACTGGCAGCCCATGTGGCTCAGTGCTTAATGATTTGGAAGGACCTGACAGGAAGGTTGGGAGTTGTCCCATGTCCCAGAGCCAGGCTACTACAGTCATGTCTGTAAGCAAGGCCCTAAATCTTCTTTGCTCAATTGTACAGTATGTTGCTTCTAAAAGCTTCATTCTCTATTGCTAATGAAGGGTTATTTAACACAACCACTTTGGATTATAAAGAATGCAGTGGAAAAGAACATGTCCGGACCAGGGTGGCTTTTCAGAGCTAGACAGACCTGAGAGCTTTAAAGGGCTTGGAAACAGCCAGACTGCCTTCAAAGTTTAGGTGTAATTACTTGAGAGATTCTGGACTAATTTGCTATCCCCAAAAATATGTTATTCTCCAAACTGGTAGCCCTTTAATATACACAACCTAGCTAGCTAGAACAAAAACAACTATTAAATGTCTGTCAGTGTCCAGCTGCGAATGTTTGTTTGAATGGAGTTTATAAAATACATTTTGGCAGAAGTAAGCAAGTAGATTATATTAGACTGCAACATTGCAAATTAGTTAATGAAGGCCAGTATGAGGACTGACAATAAAAGGGAACTGTATATTATTTATCTTGTTTGTGTGAGAGTTGTATCTCTGAAGCTTACGTTGTTATTGTGGTTCAAGGTTAATTATATTATCGAGGCAGTTATGGGTATATTTGCTTGGACGTCTTGTCTAAAACAGGGGTGTACAAACTTATATGTAAACTCACTTCTAATTTCACACTCACACACACACACAAACACACACACACACACACAAATATATATATATAGCTCCAGGCTATTGTCTTAGATCAGCACTTGCCGTCATGATCTACCCATTACTTTCAAAAGGTTTATAAAAACACAGTGGTAAATAATAGAAAAGAAATATGAAAATATTATTATTTACATATAAACACCTGAGTCTAGTCAGAAAGGTGCTCTGTGCATTGTGAAACTTCTAAAATGACCTCAGGAGATATTTAAGAGGGTTATCGCTTTTCACATTCTGTGTCCCCACAGCAAAATGGTTTAAAGCTGGATTTAATGTGGCACTTAATATAAAAAAGTATTGGTATATATTATGGATTTCCCTTAGTAGTGTTGTGTCTAGTTGTCCAGCAGAGGGCACACTCACACAGCCTTGTATGCAACCTGGAGTCCTGTCTGTTTCCTCCACATGACATATCTACCATGGCTTAGGTCTTTAGCAGTTCCACTGTGGAGGCCAGAGGAAATAAAGGTTCTCTACACATCTTACTTGAAGAAGGACAGACAGTTCAGAATGTTGACCAATCCAACATAGATGAAATTTCTTTGAAAACTTAAAGCATTCATTTTACAGAACCAGGTATTCAGGAGTCTGTAGTC